>NC_064540.1:10757690-10917690 GCF_023856365.1 Brienomyrus brachyistius | reverse complement strand
ACTCAGTGACAGAAAAGTTAAGCACCCAGAAGTAATGGTCTGATCTGGATAGATCTAATTTGGTACAAGCTCTTACCAGAGATGGGTATGTAAATGACTCGATTTTCTAGGAACTGGCACGTCTAGTCACCAGACACAGAGGATGCCTCTTAGACGCATTAGACAGCATTACCAACACTTGACGGAGTTTGATAGGGGTCACATTGTGGGTTTGCATGAGGCCGGATGGCCGTATCGTATATTTGCCCTGCATGTGGGGCATGCAGATATCACAGTCACCTGATGTTGGAACCAACAGGCATGTAAGGGCACCCACACACGGCGTGAAGGTTCTGGTCACCCAAGACAGGCCACACCAAGGGAGGATCCGGGAGGCATGGACTGATGATGAGTGGCGTCATACCGTGTTCAGCGATGAATCTCGGTTCTGCATTACCACGGATGACCGTCATGTGTGTGTATGGTAGCGCCAAGGGGAGAGGACCAATAATGCCAATGTAGTGTAGAGACACACCAGCATTACTTCTGGCATCATGGTGTGGGGAGTCATAGCCACACCCTACTGACATGGGACCAACAGTGTGTCGATACTGCCCACTCTGTTCTCTATTTGATTTGGTGTTATATAATACAATCATATGATAATTCACTATGTGCAGATTCATTTCATTTCCATCACTCTGTTTGGGTGCTTAACTTTTTTTGTCACTGAATATATTTATAGTAACTCCTAATTTAAAACAGTTTAAACTGTTTTGGAAAAAACATCTGCTAAGTAACTGAGATAAAGAAATAAATAAACCTAAGCTATACAGACAGCTTATGAGGCTAAGCCAAAACATAAAGCCAAGCAGATTTCTCAGACTTTAACATTGTTTAGTACTGTAACATATTAAAGCAATGTTTTCTGGTTTTGGTCCTGGGGGAGACTTATATGCTGCATGCTGATATTTTCCTTTTTAAGATGAGCCAAATTCATAATGATTTTGGCTAAAGAGGACAGATTACACGTCACATCCCTTAACTGTTAGAACCTACAGGATGATTACAAAAATACCTCCAGGGTTGCAGAATGGGGTCCCTCGCCTGTTCTTGGGTATGTGGAGATTTCATGTTCTTTCCATATTTCACGGGTTTTATTCCGGTACTATGGATTCCTCTCCATCATTCAAAGACATGCAGCTAATTGAACTGGGGTCTCTAAATTACTCTAAATGTGGGGGTGTGGTAAGTGATAGACTGGCATCCGGTCCAGGGCGTTCCGCTGCGTTGTGCCCTGTGTTCCTGGGATGGACTCCAGGCCTGCCTGGCACACTTGTACAGGTCAGGAGGTACTTGCAGATAGATGTCCATCAATCCATCTTCCAATTACTTATCCTGGTCAGCTTCACAGGGGGCTTGGGGCCTATCCTCAACAGCATAGGGCATGGAGCTGGGATGCACCTTGGATGGATGCCAATGTTGGATAAATCTGTTGTTATGAAAATGCAAAATTTTAAGAAGAAAACTATTAAGCTGATAAATGTAAGATAAAACTTTTAAAAAGCTGTATTTTATCGTACCATCTGCAAAGCTTATGTTATAGGGAATTCATTAATGTCATAATTTCATCCCAGGGGCAAAATTTGATAGTGAGCTCAATCAAGCCAAATGAATCTGGAACTAAGGTAGAACAAAAACCAGCACAGAAACAGGTCCTCGAGGAACAGAACCAATAAATCATGGATAAAAGAACTAAATCTCACAAATTGGTTATAGCAGTGCAGGTACAATCTTAGGCGTTTTTGAAAATATCAGAGTCATCACAACACCTCAGACTCAAATTCTTTGGTAACTGACGATGCATGAATAATTTGTAATTGTCACGTGATTATAAGATTAAGTATAATGTTTTGCAATTACTCTCTCTGGCCCTTCATCTTTGATGATTCACATTACATTTTATATTTCATTAATTGTGTTGGAAAGGCAGAGATTTACAGCCACCCCTCCCCCCCCCCCCCTCCCCCCAACACCATAGTAATGAGGCCCCACTTGTCTAGAGAGAATTACTACAGGATTCTCTAGCAGGTTTGAAGGTGAGATGACTCTCTGCCCTGTGCCATAGCTGTCATTGTTGAAGCACTCTCACCCAGGGTCTAATGGAAGCATCACAGAGGGTCTCAGAGGGCAGGGGAAGCTGACTTGGTGTCCAGGTCTCTCACAAAAAGGCCTCCCCTTATGGTGGTAACAAGGAACGGCTTTGCTGGTGGTGTCAGGAAAGTGAAGACCCTCAGTGATTGTGGAAATAAACATGACATGGCAAGCAGCTACAGCATACATAAGTAAAATCACATTGCAAATGTATTCTTTTATGGAATCGTGAGAGGTAGCCGAATTTTAGGAACAGAAGTAAAGTGTAAAGAAGTAGCTCTTTAGAGTGCAAAGTAAACCAAGTCAGCACTTCTGGAAATTGGAGCTTGTTCCACCTTTGGAGGATAATAGTTTATAGAAGGTGCTGAGCAAAGCTATCTGGCCATGATGTGGGGGCTGATGACGTCCTGAGGATTCCTTTATGACTGGAAATTAATAAGCCTGCTTCATAACTTGAAGACAACATAAAGGAGCCAAGCAAGAGAAAAGACAGAATGTCCTGCTATCTATAATGGGTGTGAGTTTAGCTTAAGGACGTTGCCTTATTCATGAAGAATAATGCAGCAGAGGCTCAGAAGATTCCGGAAATCCAATATGATAAAGGAAAAACAAGAAGGCACAGCTTCCACACTGAGTGGTAATATCTGCATCATTCAGAATCTGTCAGACATGAGAAAACAGAAACAAAAAACAATAAATCTTCCTGGTGATTTATCGAAAGTGATTCATGATATAGCAAAAGAAGGTTTTCGAGGGGAATCCCACTGAAATCGTTTCATATTGTGTCATATTGTGAATATACACCAAAATAACATAACAGACTTGGTTTGTTTTATTTTGATATGTAATATGAGTTTAAATAACATTATTGTTGTATCATAAAGGTATGGATTCACAGTCTCCTACCTTCCTGGGTTTTTTACTAAAGTATTTGTTAAACATCCGGCACATTTTATTTGTTCTAAATGAATCTGCCGCTGTCTTCTTTATTTATGCCTTGAAACGTGTCTTTTGTTAGTGTTTGTAACTGAGCACTGACTGTAGCTTAATATTTTATAAATATTATGTATTCACTCTCCATTCAGTAACTTTAATCTTGAATATGTGAAAAAGCACCAGACAGCCTCCCTACAGTGTTTCTACTGTTAACCTAGTTTTTATTGTGTCTTCTTATGCATCAGCAATAAATGCTGTCTTAAAGCTTATGAAAGCTTAAATATGTTGATACTGATTCATGGTTTATGCTACTCCACGCTGTTTTTTATATATACCATTCAAATGCTTATTCAAGCATACAGCCAGAATGTTCAGCAAAACATTCAGAGAAACTGTATTCAGCAGCCTTTACAGCAGCTATTCAGTATCACTGTACAGCTTCCGGCATGCCATGTTTCAAATTGTATTTTTATAAATTTCTTCCTTGACGTTTCCCTCCTGTTCACAGTAAACCACTAGAGCTACTAGAGAGATACTACGTCCTGACCAGGTCTTGTTTGTGTTTGACTCAGTTTTGAACTGTGTGCATTACACAGAAGGAGAGAGGTATAGTGCATTGTGGGAGAGAAGTAGTCAAGGGCCATTCTTTTAGAAACAATGAGAACTTAAATGACAATGGATCCAACAGGAGTTCTGAGCACGCTGGGTTGACTTCATAGTCTATATCTTCGGTTGGAGCTGCAGCAGTATACGCATGAGCCAGGGAAGACGTTGTATAAGCATGTGCTGCATTCGCAGAGAATGAGTTAGCAGGTGGAATGAAAGTAGACTGCAGGTTAGCTTAGCAACTTTACCTGTGGAAGAAGTGGCTGCAGCCACTACAGACCTAGAGGCACAAATAACTGTACAATGAACACAAAACACACGTTGCATGTATGTGAATATGTTGGGGACGAGGCCATGTATGTCAGTCAATTGTCAAAGTCGGTCGCCAAATGAACTCATGAGTATGAGTCAGAATGTATCAAATCTACCCTCAAATAAGGAGAGATGAGTCACGACCGAGACTGCATGACAACAAATGGCAGAAACCTAGATCTAATTCCTAAAGACATCGAGCCACATCAGATATGAACTACTTAGATGGCCCTTTAACAATAAATGTCTTGCAAGATGAGAACTTCTGAGAACCAGCATTGCACACTTTGATGAATGGCTTGGAAGTCATCTTTCAGCAACAACTTGACAACTAGACCTCACTGCTGGAGAGCAATTGGACCTGAAGTCACTGAAAGAGAGTTTTCGCAAGGTTTCAAGCAAAGACAACATGAACTGAATAGACCTCTTGATACAGTTACCTAGTATGAAATACTTGGACATTGCCCACCCTTAGTTGAAAATCTGCCATATGCTTTACATGAGATATTAATTTCTCAGGGCTCAAAATTCAAGCAGTATAGTGTCTCTTATCCTCCCTTTTCACTCAATTGATCTTTCATAAAGTTAAAATGAGAAACAACCCATCTTCTACCTGCAAAACAACAGCGCTGGAAATGAGAAACCTCCACATAAGAGTACCAACTTCAAAATACTAGTATCAGAAGATAAATCTGACATCTCCCTGTCTAAGGATGCAAGCTTGAGCATCTCATCTAGAGAAGATCCTGCTAAACACTGTTTGATTCATAACAAGTCCCACCTACTGAGGAAGTGCAAAGACCTCAATCTGAAAAGACTAAACAGTGGGAAAGAGTATCTAAAAGAGTAAAGAATATGCCTTCACTATGCATCACACATCTTAGCAGAGGCTATAAAGTCACACTAAAGTGTAATGAATGCAGCAGCAATGGCCACAGTACAGCCCTGTCAGTCCTTCTCTGTGCACTAAGGTAGGGGTCTCCAAATCCGGTCCTGGAGAGCTACTATCCAGTGGGTTTTCTATCCTACTTGGCTTCTCATGAACCATAACAGTTCTCAGGTAAATACCAGGAACAGGTGTGGCTCATCAGAAGCCAGGTAGGATAGAAAACCTATTGGATAGTAACTCTCCAGGACCGGCGTTGGAGACCCCTGCATTAAGGTCTGTGTCAAAGTCCTGCTCCTTGATCTACCCTGTAGTCTAGCCTAAACAATAGCCTGAAATTACTGTGAAAATGTATATTAGGCTCAATGACTAACAGGTACCCAGGCAGCCAGGTTGGGGGTTTTTGATCTGTTTGGCATACACAGCAATATACATCTTTACTCTTTGAGAACTTGTGCTGAAAGGATAGAAACTTGAAGCAAAAGAACAGACAGATTGAAGCATCAAAAGGTAGAGGTCCACACAGCACTCCACAGCTGATTGAGTGTAACGAAACAGATGACCAGCGTGCATTTATAATCCCAGAAGGCATCATCCTCATCTCGAGTATATTGTAGAAGAAATTTTTGCATTGGAACCTTGTACCTACAATCCTCTTCCTCTTCGGCAGTGGTTCTCTGAAAAGTTCACAAATCAAGGCAACAGATTAATGGACCTCACAATGATGCTTTTGCTCAGAAACTAGGTTTTTGCTGGGTACTGGTGGCACCCGTGACATTTTCCCAAGAAAACCTAAAACATACTGTGTATAGGCTGCTTATCTCAGCGGATACCAATATGCAAATTCATATGTCATTCATCTCTAGTTATTTGTGCTATTTATGTAGTTATGGAGGCAGCCACTATATTTGTCGTAGGCTACTTGTGTAATCCACTTGCACAATGACAAATGAAAATCTTTGATCTTTAATTATGTCTTTCTAAAATCAAAAACTAGAAGAGTGAAGAAGGGGGACTTAGCAATGAAAGTACAGGATTCATTTCCAGATCCAGGTATTAAGCGCAGTGAACCGAAATGTTTTCTGAGCTATGCTGTTTATACTACAATTGCAGTTGAATTAAAAGATATATATCATTCCCTTTCAAGTACAATAAAATATAATGAGATTATTTTAGTTATCTATCAAAGGAATGCAGTGTTAGAAAAAGTTGTCAGTCAACAATGCATTTCTTTTAAAAAAATTTGTACTATCAGGAAAAGGACACTATTTCATGGTCCATTTATACAGGTAAGGGTTGTGGTGAAACATTTTATAGATTACACAAAATATTTTTTCCTTTTTCAAGTTAGTCATATAATGCAACGGATTATCTTCAAATGGAAAACTTTCCAGCTCACTGGAAATCTACCAAGAGCAGGTAAATTCTACTAAATTCAGCGGTCATAAAAAGATACTTGTGGATGTGTCCATGTACCTCAATCCACATCAAAGGCCCAACAGTTATCTGCACACTCAGAGTGCATGAGTGAATTCCAAAAGATGTTGGACAAACTTGGCTTACACAGGAAAGAGAGAGTGGTGAAGGCTTTGCTGTGAAAAGGAACAGAAATGCAGAAAGTTTGCTTGAGATGACCTGGATGTAGAACATCTGTCATAATGTGCCCTAGACAGATGAATCAAAGGTTATTTGCTGTAATACCAGAAATCATGTCTGCTGCAAACCATAAGCTCTCGAGCACAAGAACTTCACATCAACCATGAAGAATGGACCATAATGTACAACCATAAAGAATGGACCATAATGTACAAAAGAATAGTTGAACCATCTGTCAAAAAGCTGGAGCTGAACTGAAAATGAATCAAAAACACCACAACAGAAATGAATAGAAATTCCTCCCAGTCTTTTTAAAAGACTAGTTACCTCATACAAGAATGGCTTCTACAAATGAGAAACACCAAGTATCAAACACAAAGGGGGAAATTATTTTCCAACCTATTAGAGAGTAACCTACGGAGGGGACAGGGCTGAAATTTAAAAAAAAAAAACAATTTTACCTTTTACATTTAATTTTGCATTCCCTCACAAAACTTTAACATTTGTGAGGGAAGACAAAACTGTGTTCTTTTCCAGCCATGTCCCTTTATGGGCTTCACAGTTACCCATTTATTCATCTATTTCCTAAACTAATGTTCAATTAATTTTGAAGTGAGCACAAATTATCCTTCGGTTGGAATATAAATTTTTTTAGAAAAAAAAGAATGCCTAATTCACCAATTCTAGAACCATCCATCTTCTAGTTTTTTTATGCCGACCTGGGTCATCTAAAGCCTATCACAGTCAAGGCAGGGATGCATCCTTAACAGGATGTCAGTTGATCACAGGGCATTTTCCACATACGTCAGGCAGATTTCGAGACTCTGGTTAGTCGAGCAACATCTTTTACATAGTAAGTAGAAATTCACAGAGATGGAATTTGAACCTTTGAGCCCTGGAGATGTGAGGCGACAATGTCACCTGCTGCAACAGCATAATTATCAAATCCCAACTGCATTAATTAAATATGCTACACATAACATGCGCTTCTGTGTATTTGAGCAAGTCATTAAAAAAGTATCTGTGTCACTGCTGGTGGCCAGTGTAAAATAACTATTCAGTTTCTGGTCAATCCCATGAACTGCTACATTAAACCCATTTACTGAGCTGCAGTTTCAGCACGAAGCAGCCACTGGGACAATATTTGACATATATCATTCCAGAAAATCACACTGTTAGTGAGGAGCCCTTATATTTGCACCACGGGGTGTAAATTTCATGATTCCACCATCAGCATGATCCCCCAGAAGAGTAATTTGCAAGCATGTCTCAAACTCCAGCCTCCAGACTATAATCTCAGCACAGCACAACCTCCCAACCTTCCCCCAGCACTGAAAGAGGATACCCCCCTTCGAGTCACTGACCACGTGGGACTTTTAATCACGCACTAGTTGGCCCCTGCGTCATCAGGTTTGACTGAGCAGCGACATGAGAGGCCACATTCCTCCATCCAACTTGTAAATGCAGAACTCTGCTTGTATGCAAAACATTTAACCCATTTTTTTCAAACAAATTACTGGTATTAACCCATCATTTGCCATGTGACCTAGTTGCACAGATTGAAATTCTTCCTATTTCATGTTAAATACCTGAAAAACAGTAGAGAGCCTCCTATCATTTGAATGTGCAGAATTCATGATCCTTTAAAATGGGATCCCAGCCCCGTTCATTTCCCCTTATTTCTTAATTTTTCTTACTGATTTTAAAGGAACCATGCAGATGTTTTCCTGCTTATTAAATGTTTAGGCAATTTGTCTGTTTTTTCCAGGTCCTGGTATGAAATAAGGAGATGGAGAGCAAAGTTTTATTCAGCATGCAGAACTATGGAAAAATCACAGTGTTTTAAGCCTTCTGCCTTTGAATAAATCCAGGGAGGTGGAACTGCTCAATTAAACTTTATTTCCACTCTCTCTATTTAGAAAATATTTCGGCTCTCTGATTTCACTGTCATAAGATCAAAACACCCAGCAAGTCTCAATGGAATATGAAAAGCTGTGCATTTCTTTCCAAATACAAAATGGCATAATTCCCATACAGTGTCTTTCTGATGTATCTCAGTAGGGATGTGAGATTCATGTTCTTTCCATCTCAACCCTACATATCGCTCACTTTCATTTGTTATTAACTTTAAAATGATATTTAAAATTGTACTAGTAAAGCTAGTGTAAAAGAGTTTATAGATATTTAGGTAATTCCAGCAAAGTCTTACTGTAACGGGCTGTTATTTGACAGCAGTAAGTGCACAGTTGCTAACCTCCTGCAGTACATACTGTAGTTGTCACGACCGATCGTTCAGCCCTCATGTGGACCACACCTACACCTAGTACCTAGTTAACCCCTTGTAGAATCCTACATTTGCCGTTTTCCTGCTTGTAGTCCTGTGTATATGAGCCTGTTTCCCCAGGTCTGTCATTGACATTTGTGGAAGTCTGTACCCTGTCGGTCCGTCTGCCCTCAATAAATCCCTTTGCCTTGGATTTACGGCTCCCGGACTCTGCTTCACTGCACCCTGCTCGTTCGCCCGTCTCTCATCACAGCAATAGTGCAGGAATACTACAGAGTTGTTTCATTATTTTTCTTTTATTCTTCTATTTTTCCAGTATTGAGCCATTAAAGTGCATATTTAATCATTTTCATACAAAAGTCAATCATGCTACAAAATATAATGAGCAAATCACAAGACCATTGGATGATCTATCTGGATATTTAATGTTTTATTTGCATAAAATAAACACTGATTGGGATTTTGTGCTGAGTGCAATATCACAAGGAAAACATGTTTCATCATTAAATGTTCACTTAAATCCTCTAAAATCTTTTCTTTTCCCTATGCCCGAAGGCATCTGCTTGACTTTCTTTATTTTTACTGGATAATTTTGTTTGTGTTGTTGAATGTTATTTTCAGAGCCATATATCTGTCAGTATTTTAAACTTATATGTAATCCGTCTGAGGATCGTGACCTCAGCATGGTGGAGGAGTTTTCATGCCTTAATGATCCACAGAGCTATGTCACCTGGAGCGTGATGCCTCCCATTGCGAACAGGTCTGTGGGGACAAGCTAGAAAAACTATGATCCAACAATGACCTACACTGCAAGATACCGAGAAGAACAAGTGTACCCTGCAGGAATAGGGCTACAGGGGCCCACTCCTGCAGTCATTTCCACAGCAGGCATTACCAGGAAGGGCCCAGACAGATTAAACCTTAGGTGACCATTGTTTATACACCCGAGTATCTGGCTCTCTTAGAGAAAGCGAGTGAGGTGCTCAAAAGGGTATGGCCTATGTATTCTGCAGTCCTACTGGGAGACTCCACGATGGGCTTGACTGGGAAGAATAGCCACCCAGATGTAAACCAGCACAGTGACTTTTTACTGGACTTCTCTGTAAGCCATGTTTAGACAGAAAGATGCTCATAAGCAGGGACTGTCAATCTGTCCATGCGTGGAGAATTGTGTTCTTGGCAAGAATCGTTTGTGTCTGTGGCAAAATTTTTTGAGGGAAACAAAAAAAGAGGTAGGCTATGTTTTTAAATACCCTACCATGTCCATGGTAATAAGTGCATATTGATCAAAATAATCAAAATATCTGTCAGAATTTGCCATGGTGCTGACCGGTATATGATAGCATAGGACCCCAAACCAAAGGTCAATAAACGACTTTATGGGTGCATCATCAGACTTGAGGATGTGTGCTTTCGACACTTGGGTGTAACAGGACAACCAGGACAACCCAGAAGAACAGTCATTTTGCTGACAATGCCTGGCTCAAGATGAATTCAACTCACACATCTAGAAAAACTTCTCCTGCATGCTGAGTGAGGTCAGGGACATTGAGGCTGAGCAACACCGCAACACCAAACACACCTCTCACTTCTCTACATTATGGAATATAACACTGACCAACATCCGGAGAGGGCTCAGGAAACATGCAAACCAATGGTTGTACAATGGCAGAGTGGTATCACATCCAGGGCCCTTAACCCTCAGCTGCTCCAGGCTGACCTCACTTTCTCAAATAAAATAAAATGTAATGTATCACCTTATTGCATCATTATGGAGGACTTTGACAGGTTAGTCAAAGTCTAATCTAATGAAAAATCCAAACCTCACACAGCCCTCTCCAGTTCATCGGTTGTCCAAGCTGGTTCAGTGAGGATGCCTCAGCTCTTCAACTGCCTCTGTCCCACCTTACAGGAAAGACTCATATGTTAAAATACTTTTCATTCAGCAATTAAAACTATTATGTTCCAGAAGCTGATAGGGACACGGGCTGCTGATTTCAACACCCCACTGAACAACTGGAAAAATTGAAAGAGTTAACTGTTGACTTCAGGAAGGCCCATGTTGTCCACTTCCCACTACTTTGCCGAGTGTGAAGCAGCAGGGATGAGAACCAGCACCTCCAAATTAGAGGCCATGGTGCTGTCTCAGGAGTAAGTTGCTCCTGTCAGCTAAGGGTAGGAGTCTGCCCTTGACAGAAGGATTTCATGGCTGTAGTTTTGAGGGCACTAAGGAGGTCCGTGGTGGTCAAGCCAGAGTCATCAGATAAGGTTCACAGTCTAACAATCAATCTGCATCCTTATCCTCACCAATACTCATCAGATCTGGGTAACCACAAGGTCAAGACTGCCAGTACAGATGTGAGGTTTCTCCACAGGGTCAGTGGACTCATTGTCCATGACAGGGTGAGGAGTTTGAATATCTGGACAAACCTAAAAATAGAGCTAGCCGAAGTACCTCGAGGTTCATACAAGGATACAACCTGACTGGCTCTCAAGAGAGCTGTTCTGGGGATATCCCACAGGGAAAGACCCCAGGAAATACCCCGGACTTGCTGGAGGGATTATTATCTCCTGGTTGCCATGGGATCCCCCATACCAAGCTGGAGTCTTGAGGCATGGAAAAAGTTCTCTGGTCTGACTTACTTGGCATGTTGCCACTGCACTCTTCACCAGTAGAAGCTGCTGGTAAATGAGATGAGACATAACATCAGGACAAAAACACTGCTCCCCCTACCCTTGGTAACAGACACTTGCAGTTTTAATTCATCCATTTAACTGACTATTCAGCAAAACTTGCAAGACACTCATAACAGGATGCTTTAAATGCACATAATGATGGTTTAGCACTTGACACTGAAAGTGTTATAAGGCAAAATAGCACCAGTAGAAAACAAGTATTGAAAATGTCAGGCCTATAAATCTAGGAATAAAGTGTATGGGAGCACTAATTAAAATCAAGTCCTGTGAAGGTTTAGGGCTGGAGAAGATTTGGGAATTCTGGGAATAATACTACAGATTTTCAGGAATTTTGAAAGCTCAGAACAAGTCAGGCTTAGGCCCTTTTAGATGAATATGTATAGCTGATAGACAGCACAATATTTTACCTTATAAGAAAAACATAAATGGATCAGGAGAACAAAATATCAATGTACTATTTTGGAAAAATTAACTCATGATGTCACAGCGGTGTCACAGTGACTCAGCAAGTAGCACTGTTGCCTAAACTACCTGTAGAGAGGGTGCAAGAGTTTGCAATGGACTAGCACTGCATATGTCCACTGCCTTTGCAGTGCACTTTCTGGGATGGGTTCTCTGCTGACCATGACTCTGTACTTGAAAAGCAGCTTTGGATGACTGAAGGGTTACTGTGGTTTGTCTTGATCTAGGTGAAACATAAAAATGCAGTTTTATACTCCAAGTAGAATACTGCTGGATGGAGCACATGCTGGATGGAGTGTCACTCCAGAACAAGGCACATACATGCACACACACATGCACTGCCAGCAATTGAGAGCAATGAGCAATTTACCAAAACTGCACATTCTCAGTCTTTAGGAGGATATCCTTCAACACACGGCACGTACAAGCTCAACAGAGAACCAAGAACAAAGTTTGGACCCACAACCCTGAAGATATGGCGGTACCATATTACTCTATGGGTGAGCATATTAAATGACATTTTCAATAGAAAGTTTACTTTTGCATACCCTAGGTGACGTACTGGACACCTCTAGGGTTCAGGAGTCTAACTCTTACCCTTGTGCATGTAGTTTACATTTCCTCCCACAGTCCAAAGACATGCAGTTTGACTAACTGCCATCTCCAAATTCCCTGTAGCGCCTCCTACAGTACGATGCCTGGGATAGACTCCAGGCAACAGGCCAAGAGTAGCTACTGGAAGATGCATGGATTATGCAATATTTTCAGTAATCCTGAATATTGTGGCTTCTTTGAATTTAAATTAAAAACTTGCAAATAGCTGCTTTTGGCCCACTGTAATGACATCTCCATCACATACAGTAGTACATGTGTGTATGCACAGTATGCGTGTGTGTGTACATATATAAATATACACTATGCAATTCTTCATCAAACCACAAGAAAAACAAGAACCAAAAACACAGCTTTAGCATCACGCTAGTTTATCTTGTGGTGAGAACCGCTATCATCTAAATAGCAGATATTGCAAATATTATCAGCTTTGATACATTTTCATCCAGCTGTTTCAAATTTCTGGAACTTAACCAAGGTATTCCCCATACTTTATATACAAATTACTGTACAAAGACATTTCTTCTTTCTTAGTTTTTTTTTTATTATTAATCATAATATCAGTTGTACAGTGTTCTGGACAGTAGACCTAATATAGCATTACCTGACCTAGATAACATTCCTGAAGTAATAAAACAGAAAGTGAACAGTGCTTCAGAAATAACTGATAACAAACCAATTCATCATCATGACAGCTGAATATATTCATATTCATACAGCTAAAAGAAGGCATATTTGTTTAGTAACTTGAATTTAACAGCTCACATAAACCTTAGTTCCAGCAAGTCCAGAACAATTTCCCTCCCAGAAGTCAAGCTTGGCCAAAGGTGGGTTAACGAAAGGATTGAAGGATCCTTTTACAAATCGCGAATATAAGGTGGAAATTTTTATATTGCCATGAGAGTCAAAAAAAAAAAATCTAAATTAAAAAGTAGGTTATTGTAATCATTTTGGACACATTTTTGTATTTGCTCTGTTGTAGAGGAAATATTTTTGTTAAGAAACTGACCTGTGTGAATCTGGCACTATGTTGTCGTGAATGAGCAAGCGTGTGCAGAGCTTTTCAAGTTCTTTTCAAGAACTGTCTCAGTTTAAATACAAAGTTTTGGTGAATGTTGGATTCCATAAAATAAACAGGCACCTATACATGAATCCAGCTATCTGCTTGGGTTCACGGTTCGGTTCAATTTTGGTACAGCACGGAAACAGAATTTGTTTTGAAATTGTTTATTATTACAACTCCGAACACAATATACAGACAGTTGTAAACCAAATATAAGCCACTGTGCCTGGCGAAATGTCTGAATAACAGAATCATATTTATAGACGCTTGCTTGCACAGTAAAAAAAATTAGCAAAACAAATAAAAGTTCAAAAGTGAGACTGCATCGTAACAGTTTTAATGAGCAAAATTCTGTGGTCTCTCCGACCAAGTATGGTTATAATATCTGTAGCGATTAACACCCTGTAGCCTCAGTTATTTTTTTCAGCCCAGTCTGAATTTCATGGCAAATCTCCTTAAATGCCACACGGACACTAAGTTACAGAAGCTGCTTCTACCTTACTCCAGTCATACACACTCAAATAACGTTTTCTCAAATGAGTTAGCATGTTGGATGTGTTTCCAGCAACAAATCTACAGTAAGTTCACTATAACAGGTTCGACAGACAGTCTTGGTCTTATCAAATACTCTCTCTCCGGTGTTTATGTAATTTAATCTCAAACCAAAATGTACCCAAACTACTGATTTAAAGGACATGGGGGAGTCTCATTAGTCGTGATCAAGTCACAGCATCAAGTAGCATAATGTTTTTTGAGGTGAACGTCTACAGCTGTGTCAAGAAATGCTTTCAGTCATTTCCTTGTGTCTTCGGAATCAAAAATGTAACCTTTGGCAGATGGCAAATATATGCATCGGTACAACCCTTGTATTCAGTTTAAATGTAGACCTGAACTGCTTTTCAGCAAATAACTATTTAAAAATCATGACAGAAATAAAGTCAGTAAACAACTATCGATATAATATTGATTCAGGAGGTCTTCCCACCCCAATTGTTTGTGTAAGAATGCACCTTTATCTGTAAACCCCTCACCTCTTGTACGTCAAGTTCTTTGCTCTTTTTGAAATGACCCTGCTGTCCTTGTCGATGTGTAATAATGTAATCGGTTCAATCAGGGCTATTAATTGAGACATCTCTGGTGAAAGGCCTACTTATCAATCACCATGGAAACACTTTGGTGTCACGTGACTTCTTCCCTTCTGCTTACATATTGCTTTTTCGAATAAAAAGAAACTATGGAAAAAAGTGGTGGATCTACATTCCAGCTGTATATCCTAATGCATTTCAACTAATTGCAGAGTTCTGATATGAATTTTAAAATTGCATTGATATATAGATATTATTTTAATGATAAACAGCTTCATTCACAATGGTGAGAAAGTAGAGTTTTGCGGGTAAAATGAGCACAGAAAGCGTGTCACTACTCCATAATGTTTGTCACCCGATTCCCTTTCCAAACCTGGCAAATTGATTTACAAACCATAGATGCCCTGCAGTCAGATGGCAAAACTACACTAAAAAAAGTAAAAAAAAAAAAAAAAAAAGGAAGAATGGTAATGCTTGTTGTTAGGCTTTTAAGAAGTTTAGAAATGCAGCATGTATTTGATACAAACTAGGTATGTTCGTTCTCACAAGCAGCATGAGCCAAACCCTAAGAGTAAATCTTGTTTTCTAAATCACAGACTGACATAGCCAAAGGGTACTATTGCTCATACTTCTTGATCTATTTTGCTTCAACTAAAGGTGCACATCAACAGCCCCTATTTCTTTTTCATGCAGTAATCTCACACGCTACATAGGGTTTTAACACTGTTAGTCATGATTGACATAACTGTCTTCCCCTCCACTGAACTGGCCTTTGCTTATGCTGTCAGCTTTGTCTAAATTCGCAAGGACTTGTCAGTAATTGTGGGCAAGTAGCATTTTAACCTTATTAACCCGCCTCTGGTGTTTCCACTTCCTGCTAAATAATAGATGAACAATTTTGACAACTTTATAATGTTTCCTGGCAGCCACAGTCATACGAGGTATGTGCACCCCTTCGTACTGCCCCCCTTCTGTACCCTACAAGCCACTGAATTCTCAGATGCATTGGAGTGTGAGCAGCTGGCCAGTTACATGCCCCTAAACGCTTAAACCTCACCTTTTCTTCAAAGGAAAAAAAACGAATGGGGTCCATTCAAAAGTCTGTCCTGTAATGGGTAACCAACTGGAAACAAATTTTTAACACCCTTTACGGTTCCTTTGGGAGTTACATTATTTCGTGCCATCCAGCCTCCAAATGTTTTCCCTGGTCAAGGGTGGCCATTCCCTACCTTGAGCGGTGTCCAAGGTACGGCACAAGGCAGGTGTGTACCCTGGTGAATGAAACGCCAGTCCATTGCAGGGCACAGACACAGACAAATTCACACACACTGGGTAAAGTACGGTGCCAGTTAGCTGAACCGCATGTGTTTGAACTGCAGAAACAAACCAGTGCGACATGAATAGAAGACTCAAATGCCCTACAGACACAGCTTGAAGTCAGGATCCGAACCCCCCAGTGCAGCAGTGAGAGGTCACCAAGAGAGGCCACAATGCCACCCAGTGCATCCCGAAGGTCCCCTCCTGCATTAACAAGGGCAGCTAGCTGTAGTCCATTATTCCACTGTCTTCAAAGAATCATATCCAGCTATTTTATGTAACTAATAACAGAGTTTTTGTCTCCCACTTTTAATGTGTATGACAATATGTATAATTTCAACATATTTATTTATTTACTTATGTACTTACTTACATTTAGCAATTTATTTGCCTCCCCTCATACGCTGACCATCTTCTTTGAGGACATCAAGCATACAATGATAAAGTTACAGTAATCAATTTTCACAAATCACTCTTGAGCAGGAACTTCAGTCTGCTGGTTTTCCTTACTATCTGTATAATCCATCCATCCATACTATACAGTATGTTTTGAGAAATCTTTCACAAGCAGTATACAGTGCAAAGATATGATGGGATATGATGGGATGCCAACCCATCTGTAGTAATAAATTACTGATAAGAAATGAGACTTCACAGATCTGAGAGTCCAATGTGACATCACCGCTCATTAGTCTGCCTTCTTTCCCAAGTAATTATTTCTACTGATCCATTTTGTCTTGAAACTGGGTGTCCAAAACATGTCGTAATTGGATTTATATATATGGTGGTTTATTCAATGGTGGGTTTTCAGAACTCATGGCCTATATGTCAATTTTTGCAAATATCGGTGCTGCAGCTTACAGTCGCAAAGCTGAACACCACTACTAAAATATGTAGCACTAATATTCAGAGCTATTTGGGTAAGTCTAAATTTCTGTTGCCTTTCGCCTATACCCATTACATTGCATGTTAATTTAATTTCATTTGCTAATTACATATTGTCTAAGTGTGACTGCTTAGGAAATTTGGTCTTTATATTGCACTATGAACAAACACTACGCGTCCATTTCTTTTTTTTTAAATTTGAATTTTATGTAACTAATAACAGAGTTTTTGTCTCCCACTTTTAATGTGTATGACAATATGTATAATTTCAAAGTCAGATAGTGATCTAGCTATTTATTGTTACTCTCCTATAGCTTACTTTATATCGGACTTGGGGCATCAACCTGACAAGAATGAAAATTATGTTTCTGTTCCTTATTTTTCTTTACCTACAAGCAATAAAGCATCTAGCTGTGCATAGGGGAGGACAAACCAAACCACAGAGCACCAGGGTGACTGAACCTTCATACGCTTGCCTGTTTCTCTGTAGTTTACACATATATCCTGGTTAAACAGATAGCATGCAAATCATTCCGGTCCGAAACTGACTTCTTTTAGGGTTACTTAACAGGATTAGCAAAAGTGTGCCTCTCTTACCCTCTGGAGTTTTAACCATATGATACCGAGTAAACGCTTCCAACACCAAGCATAAGTGCAGGTTCCTCCGTCTGCCATAACCCACAGCTAAACTGCGAGCCACCTTTCAAATCAAATTAACTGCACTTATATGCACTATGTAGTTTAAACTGATTATAGGCAATCACTGGGAAAGTGAATGATTAGTTTTATTTTTTTCCCTATCTGGACTGGTTATGTTCGTCATTTGTAAATGCCCTGATAACACCATGACTGCTTTTTGGGAAGCTTATTGCAGAGAATGTGTGTCATGAGACATCTAAGTACGAACACTTGGCACTGTTGCTGTGCAGTGACCATTTAGCAGTACCATTTAGTCTGTTTGTTTTTCTATGTGGCATATAAGAACAGGACTTTATGAAAATATTTATATTAGCCAATCACTCATTCTCTATTCAATAACTGCAGTTCGTATAGTAGATAAAGGACTGTAACGAAAAAACTGGGGGGGGGGGGCTTAGAACAATTGCAAGGACCCCTGAGTTGACAGGGCCATTAAAATTTGCAACATAATTGGATTAGTCTTGGTTGTTGGGGACCCAATATGATATACTTTCATGGGACCCAAAATCTCCAGCAGTATCTCTGGGCATATGTGGCATGACATGAGAGACAAAAGACTCTCAAACAGGGTTTATTTTGAACTTACATGAACAGAGTATGGAAACGAACTGGACTGTCAGGGATCAAAAAGGGAGGGCTGGAAATTAGGAAGGGCACAGCCAACAGGAGGGTTCCACATGAGGACTGGGAAGCACATATATATATATGTAAGACTAACAAGAGAACTAACGAGAGGCAGCTGGAATGATTAACACAGGAGTTAGGACTAAGAAGTAAGAGAAACGAGTAACAGACGTGGCTTGTTAGGGTCACATGGGGAGCCAGGAGGCCGGAGGGTCAGGTGGATTTGGTGAGCAGGATGTGACAATGTGAAAAAACAGTTCCACTCATAAAACTGCACTTTGAAATTCTCAGGGAAGATTAGTACACACTGATGGGTAAAGGCTATAAAAAACACTATTCAGCTTTCTTTTCATTTTTCTTTCTCGTAACTATGAAGCTAGTAAGGCCCAGGTTGACACATAGCAATATGCAGGGAAGATCAATATGTACAGTAGCAGTACAATGGCTCATCCGAAGTTCGTCCTTCAACTAGGGCTGTTGTGCTTGACTATGAATATAGACTGTGTCATTAGCCAGTCATGACCCAGAAGCCCCTATTGATAGAACAATTTGGCTTCCTTGTGCTATAGAGGCGTGAGCAATTGGCAATGTTCAGCTTTCGCTGCTAAGTTAATCAGGCACCCGTGATCTACTGGTCATCAAGGTCATGTTTTCCTTCAGTTGGGCCTTAGGCCTCCCCATGTGGTACTAGCTAATTCATAACATAAAAAGAAAACTGAGTTAGTGGGGACATGAATCAGAGGCCACACGTTAGTTATCCCCCGACCTCCTGGCAAACATGAATGCTGCTGTGTGAAAACCTCCTGAACCTGGACTAGAGTATTAAAAGTAAATATCAACAGAAGAGCCAGGATATTTATTAGGGAAAAAGAAATGGCAAAGGCTGTGCCTTATTCAATGAATGAATTATTTGCATAAATTGTGCAAATAAATTGCAGAGAAGCTTAGGATGAACATTGAGATCCTACTCTCTAGCAGTGCATGCTGGGAGTATTACAGTATGAACATTCCAAACCATGATCCGACACTGACATTAAGCCACTTTGTATCCACCCTTATTGTGAATCAGCTTACTGAGCACTTAGTATCAGGTGTGGTGTAGGGTGGCTTTTACAATGGGGTGGAATGGTTAAAGCATGTTAAATTGATCAGATTAACACTCTTGGGCATTTTAAATATATTTATAGCTCAAGATTAAAATTAAAGTAATAGCTAAAAGTGAAAAATTTTTTTTGGAAAATGTCACCTCCCTGCACTTGGCAGAAATGTACTTCTGCCAGTTACAAAAAAGCAAATCTTGTGACCTATTTTAAAAATTAATAGCTTGATTTGTTGTAATTCTAGTGCAAAATAGCAAACCGTATAAACCAGCATAGGGCGGCATGGTGGTGCAGTGGTTAGCAGTGTTGCCTCACACCTCTGGGACCCAGGTTCGAGTCTCCGCCTGGATCACATGTGTGCGGAATTTGCATGTTCTCCCCATGTCGTTGTGGGGTTTCCTCCGGGTACTCCGGTTTGAGTGTGCCCTGCGATGGGCTGGCCCCCCCATCCTGGGTTGTTCCCTGCCTCGTGCCCATTCCTTCCAGGATAGGCTCCGGACCCCCCGCGACCCAGTAGGATAAGCGGTTTGGAAAATGGATGGATGGATAAACCAGCATGTTTGTGCATGTAGGACTGTGTACTGGGGGAGTGAAATGGATACAACATTAGCGTGAAAGCTGTGACATCATGACATAAAACTGCATGAGGGAAATAGTGCAATCCAGAATAAAACATTAGAGGAAAGATTGACATACACTACTGTTCAAAAGCTTGGGGTCACTTAGATATTTCCTTATTTTCATGAAAACCTACATGAAATGAAATTGAATAGGAGATATAGCTAAATAAATAGGAAACAGTCATTGACAAAGTTAGAAATAATCATTTTTGAAATTAAAATAAACTTTGCTTTCGTCAAAGAGGCCTCCATCTGCAGTAATTACAGCCTTGTAGACATTCTAGATGTCAGTTTGCTGAGGCGATCTGATGAGATTCCACCCTGTGCTTCCTGAAGCATCTCCCACAAGTTGGACTGGGTTGATGGGCACTTCTTCTGTACCATTCGGTCAAGCTGTTCCCGTAACAGCTCATAGAATCTGCTGGCTTTGCTGCCCACTGCATTATACAGTACATAGAATACCAGCTGAGTGCTTCCTTCCTAAGTAGCTCATGCTTAGTTTGGAGCTGTGTTGTCCTGTTGTAGGATGAAATTGGCTACAGTGAACCACCATCCAAAGGGTATGGCATGGTGTTGCAAAATGCAATGATAGCCGTCCATCTTCAAGATCCTTTTTACCCAGTACAAATCTCCCACTATACCATCAGCAAAGCAGCCCCAGACCATCACATTGCCTCCGTCCGCCATGTTTGACAGATGTCATCAAGCACTCCTCCAGCATCTTTTCATTTGATCTGTATCTCACAAGCATTCTCCTTTGTGATCCGAATACCTCAAACTTAGATTTATCTATCCATAGCACTTTTTTCTGGTCTTCCTCTGTCCAGCGTCTGCGTTCATCTCAGTCTTTTCTTTTGATTGCCTATTCTGAGATACGGCTTCTTCTATGCAATTCTGCCTAAAAGGCCAGTATCCCAGAGTTGCCTCCTCACTGTAGACACTGAGACTGGTCTATTGCGGGTACTATTTAATGAAGCTGCCTGTGAAGACTTATGAAGCTTCTGCTTCTCAAACTACCCCCTCTAACATATTTATCCTCTTGCTCAGTCGTGCAGCGGGGCCTCCCTCTCCTCTTTCTGCTGTGCTTAGTGCCAGTTTGCGCTGCTCGGTGAAGGGAGCAGTACACAGCATTGTATGAGATCTTCAGTTCAGCCTTCATGCCTCAAAACAACAATAGACTGACGAGTTTCAGAAGAAAGTTCTTTGATTTTCACCATTTTCAGCTTGTAATCGAACCCACAGTTGCTGATGCTCCACTCAGCTGGCCCAAAGAAGGCCAGTTTTATTGCTTCTTTAATCAGCACAAAAAAATTTATCTCTGCTAACATAATTGCAAAAGGGTTTTCTAATGATCAATTAACCTTTTAAAATAATAAACTTGCATTAGCAAACACAACATTGCACTGGAACACAGGACTAATTGTTGCTGATAATGGGCCTCTGTACACCTATGTAGATATTCCATTAAAATTCAGATATTCCAGCTGTGGTCATTTACAACATTAACTATGTCTACACAGTATTTCTGTCCATTCTGATGTCATCTTAATGGGCAAAATGGTAGTTTTTTTTTTTCAAAAGCTAGGAAATTTAGTGACCCCAAACGTTTGAACGGTCTTTTCAATATATTCTAGAAAAGTTTATTACCAGTATATTCATATAGCTCCTCAAAAATCACTTTGGTCTCATTTTCCACTATAACATTTTGATTAAGGTACCATCTCAACACACACAAGGTTTGAAACATAATCCAGCCAATTAGGTATGCAATATAGCAAAGTAAAAATTCGGACTGTATTAGTAGAAGCAAATGCCTCAGACAAATTAAATATATTGTTTTGAAATGCAGAGCCTTCATCCTAGGAGGTGGAGTCAGATAATTGCAGTTTAGTCCAGCTGACCCTCATTCCCTCCATATTTTACCTTCTGCTTGTAACCTTGAATTGGGTGGAGGTCAACTTTCATGCAAACTCCACAACACAGCAAAGGTGGCACTCCAACCTAAGAGATAAGAGAGCACCACATCACCCTTGTAAGGTATATCAACAATATTACTTATTTCATATATCGAACCAGAGAGCCGGAGTCCTGTGTAGCTTATTTCTTTCCCTGATCCACCACAAATGATTCAGCTCAAGAGCTGTGTGGTAATTAGCACAAGGAGTTGAATCAGGTGTGTTAAATGAGGGGAAACCCAAAAACTGTGCAGTGTTCTGGCCCTCCTGGACTGGAGTTTGACACCCCTGATTTACATGGTTTAATTAACCTGCATGTTTATATTAAATATTATCAGTGCTGAATAAAGCTGAAGTCTTTATTGAGTACAACAGTACAGTTCAGCCTTTATTACATACAACAGTACAGTTCTACCAATCTGTTCACCTGCCTTTTCACCAAAATCCTGCAACTACAATAAGAAAATGACTGAAAGTTAGCTATTCATGACTAATGCATGTGCTTTGCCCAGGCAGACGGACATTATAACTCCAAATGCAAACTGGTAAATGGAACGTTAATATGTGGAAAAAGACTATTTTTTAAAACTCAAAGTTCATTTTAACGTAGAAATGTGATCGCATAGTATGGCCATCTGCAAACGCAGTTATGGAGAGACACTGATGCAGACAGACAAGGAGAGTGATTAATAATTTAATACCTCGAAAGTGAAATTGGACTGAGCCTTAAGACTTTTGCCATGTGAATTTAGATTGATGGGACTCCATCAATGGTTATTTTCTTTGTGTGGACTAAACCATATCCGTTTTATTGACTGGCTTTTTATCTAATCAATAAACAATGGTCTGCAGTTATTCTAACATCAGCGAATACCAAAACTGCTCTTTCAAACCTATTTTAAAGATGTGAAGAAACTGGCCTTGAGATATGCTAGAAAAGTGTGTGGGAGTCACTCAGAGAAGGTAGGCCTCACATCCCAGAAGTTCTGCGTACAAACCTTATCGGCTATATATCCCCGAGAGCATCTTTCAAAGTTTTATCTCCTAAAAAATAGGTGACCTCCTCCTCAGGCTGTAACACACTTGTGTTGCTAAGAGGCTTGAGAGTAGTTTTGGCAGTACACTGCAGGAGGACTGAATTTCCTAGCACCCATAAGCAGTTATTAACCAAAGACATTCTTTCTTTTGTTCTTTTTTTGTAAGGCAGCACTTGACATTACACATGACCTGCACAGTGAAAAGAAACCAAAGAGTTTAATTTCTTCAGCACATAATACAATAGATATGCAAAAAAATGGAAAATGACAGCAATGGTAATACTTCCCCAAAAAGCCAATGTCCTCTCAGTTAAACCATATCACATTAACTTTCTAACCTCCTCATCTTACCCACTAAAATGATGTTTACATATCTTGTCTATTTTTAAGAGTGATACATACTTTTACAAGCAATTTCTTTCTCTCTCATCTGAGTCTCATTAATTCTATAACACTCTTGTAAAGTGTTTGAAGAAACATGGTTAATTTACTTCGAATCAAATCCCACCTTGTTTTTCAACTGTTATCTACCAATTGTATTACATGTTGTTTGAATTATGAAAAAAAGATTCAGCTGTATTATTTAATGATCTGTTCTTTATAGCTAAAACAATCCTACATCCATAGCGTGAGGATATCAGCAATAAATACTGCCCAGCACCTTAAATTTATTTCTCCTTCAGGGCAGATCTGTGTAACACCAAAAGATGTTCTTATCTGCTGTGATAAGCTCCTTTACATTTATTGACTTTTTACTGTATTTTATATGCCATGTTTTATGTATTGCGCTATACATTCAGTCAGCTTGGATTTCCCGCTTTGCCAGAGGGAGCTCTGTAGCATATTCTATCAACATTACCTTGCTGAGCTCATTTAATCAAAAACTCCCTCACTCTTTCATCTCGGGCAGTTTACATATATCAGGAAAAACAGAGTGAGGAAATTCGACTTCCATACACTTCAGCCTGGACTTCTTGCTTAATAAGATAAGTTACCACTGCAGATTCGAACAAAGGAACTAAACTGGTTGTGTATTGCAGACAGTTCGCAACACACCCAACCAACACAGCCATCGAATCATAAATCCTGCTTTAATAAAAAGATTTAACACCTCCAAATACAACAGACTTTAAGGTAACGAAGACCCTCCTGCAAATCCTTTTTTGTTATCCAAATATACACCCTCTTCTGTCATTGGCTAAAGACTCCTACACGTTCCAGTGAGCTGCAGCACAACTAAATTCTGAAATATACAATGTGCTCACCCCACGACTCACCGTCATCGTACTGTGACTCCAGCACCTTACAATAACTGGTGGGAGTAGAATCACACATCCCACACAGAGTAATGGGAGGTGAAAGCAAACCGCACACTGTCCTTTTGCACGCCGTTTTTCAGTCGCTTTTAAAAGCCCCCGACTCATCTCGGAAGAGCTTCTGTCACCCAGGATTTAATCAGCAGAGCAGGAACACGGGAAACGCTACGGAGACAAATGTTTCAGTTTACTGCGATCCGAGGTAAAACAAGCACCATCCTTCCCTCTCAGCAAGTTTTACTCGCTCCATCTTTCGGGGGATTAATTAGATCTGCTGTCCAAAACGTGGAGAAAACACTGGAATATAAATTACAATCATTTTCACAGAGTGATACTCATTTATCTTATTTCAAAGAGACAGCTATTCCTGTATAAAGGCCCGTCTGCCTCCTCCCAAGCACGCAAACACACACTTCATGTAATAACCAAGAGCAACATTAGTCATCACGTTTCATTAGGTTCACTGAAGTTCTCACCGGGATGACGACCGTTAGATTCAGAGCCTATTAACAACCATAGTTTACTCCCGGTCAGCAGGCACATCTGTGGGAAATGCTGGGTTTACTGGCCAAAGGAGCAATTTCCAGTCTCATAACACACACAAACTCATCTCTGTGAAGAAATCCCTAAGTGAATGAAGAGCTAGGATGTGGCTTTGATCCGGCTCTATATGCTCTCATAATGCAGCGTACGAGAAGGGAGGCGCAGTTGTGGAGATTGCAGCCATATCTCCAGTCGGATTTCCACTCCTTTCGGTTTGTCTTAATTTAAAAAACACATATGCCCCGCGGTTTTCCTGACTCTGTTAGGATGTGCCTGATTGTAGATAAGTCTCGCTTTTACTGTATGTCTGTCCTCCAGCTAAAATGAAAACAGCTATCTTTAGATTTTTATTGAACGTCATTGTTTCTCATGGGGCCCAATCAGGCGCTCTGCTAAGCAAATGTATGTTAAGAAGAAGCAAGGAAATAAATACTATTGAAGTATAAGTGAACAAACTCATAGTTGGATGAAGGAATCAAAATGAGTCACGATTGAGAGAGAGTTCGTAATCATCTGACATGGCCATGCATTGAGATACAGGTAAAATGCTTGACACATCCATTGAAAACTCCAACATTCCATCCATAATGTTGTATATTCCTGTTCTGTTCACATGGCCAGCTGACTAGGAGGAACATACCCTGCTGTGAGAACCCTCGGCTGAACCAGAGCTGGAGGTCAGTGGTGTCTGACAGGCGGTCATGGCAGCCAAAAACCTTCCTGGCGGGAACTAAACCAGTTTGTCCATCCACAGTCAATAAATGACTAAGATCATCTGTGAACAATGACCTTGGCTGTAAGATGCGGGTAGTTCATAGTTATGTAGCTTTCTCTTATATTCTAATTGAAATAATGTACAGGAAGTACAGTAATAGGAGGTTTGGTGGTTAAGGACTGCTTGTCAAAGTCTTAACCATGTTAAGGTGCTTAGGCAAGGAGGGGAGGGGGTTAATCTAATGAGTGATAATGCTCTGCTAAAAATCCATACATCCCATTTCTGAAACCGCTTATCCTGTTCAGGGTCACAGGGGGCGTCCAGAGCCTATAGGCATAAGGCAGGGAACAACCCAGGATGGGGAGCCAACCAATCGCAGGACACGTTCACACACCATTCACTCACCCACACACACCTACGGGCAATTTGGCAACCCCTAACAGCCTCAGCATGATTTTGGACTGTGAGGGGAAACCCCACAACAACACAAAGAGAACATGCGGACTCCACAGTCACTGAACCCCAGTAGAGACTTGAATCCTGGTCCCAGAGGTGTGAATGCTAACCACTGCACCACCATGCCGCTCCTATAAATCATTTATAATAATAGATTCACTTTACGAGAATCTAACAGGAGTTTGTTGATTCTCTCAACTATTTCAACCAGTGATGTTCTTCTTATGAAGCAAATTTAGGCCGTTGCAATAGAGTTCAACTCAAATTTTTAAGATTCTGGAATTCCTTCATTAACGCTGTTATTGTTCCTTTTCTTGTATCATCTGGCACAATATTATATTCACCTTAAGTTATGAACCTGAAAATTGTTTCTGCACAAATTTCATTTGATACCCTTGTATTAACATCAGATTTGGCCTAGATAAAGTTATCCACTAAATGTTGTCTGCAATATCTGCAAATCAACCCCCAGCATCATTTTTTAGCACTATGGTAAACCTTGTTATTGCATGTTTTCGTATGGAATGGTGGCTTAAATGTATGCATTTGCAAAGTGAATGTGACTAGTTACATCTCCTTTTTTGTTTTACTCTGAAATTACAATCAGCTTAGGCAAGGTTTAAAACTCAGAGCTACAAGTTTTATAGTAGGAATCTGGCACAGATGTGCTTCACATTGTCATGCAGATATGTGGCTTTTTCTACAGCTAAAACTAGAACTACCAACTGAGGACATCTGTCATAATGTCTAGATCACTCCCTCCACATGCAATAGAAATCCGAAAACCACTAGAGTCTGGCACTGCAATGGAATACAAAAATAAATCCATGTTTATTCAGAACCTTCAGAGAACCAGATATTAATAATCTTGAAAGAAGCAATTTCTTTATGACAACAATGTTGGCTGCATTGTCCACCCTACTCAAAGAGGAAAATGAGCATCAATAATACTTAGGCGGGAGAGTTGCTCAGTAAAGAAAAAAAGCAAGATTGATTCAGGATAAATTAAGCATTTTTCCATGCATCGCAGGAGTTAATATCCTGTCATCACATATTGCATGAGAGTATGGAGGAACATGAATAATTGTGTTATGAAATGAGTGAATTAAACAGACTTCATTCAAAGTTAGCTACTTAGTAAATCCTTAACTGAGATACATATTGCTCCTTTGTTATCTGAGCAACATCAAGAATAACTTGACGATGGAACAGTTAAAGGCATAAGGAGGTGAAGGAAATCTTCAGCATAAGTTCAAGTAAACATTTTAATCTCTATAGCTTCACTTCCTTCGGGCATTCAGCTTTATGCCTTAGATCCAAGACTCCCTCAGATTTGTTGCATATAGAACATTCTTTATCATATTCTGTAAAAAACTGGAGACGCTAGTAATTTTGAGTCAGGGGAACACTGTTTTTCCCTGCGTAAAAGGAAAGTCACAGGCATTTGTAAGGTATTTCTGTCAGTCATTTATCATTCATCATTTTTTACTCCTGCGGCAAGCTGGTTTTGTGCAAATGTTATTTGAGGTTCTGCATCATACTTAGGAAATGGGAGTTTAAAGCCAAACAACCTTTTGGAAGCTCGGGAACTCCTCACTTTGTGCAGTTCAGCATTAGTGATGTGGCATAAGGGCCGACTTGAGAGTGAGTGATTCTGCTTCAGGGACAGAAGCCCAAGACTAAAACACAGAGTGAAGGGTGACAAAGTACACAATACAAAGATAATGCCAATCAAGGCAAGTGTGTACTGTATATTAACAGCACCCCATGTCATTCCTTTTATGGTAGAGACAAAGGGAGGCAGATAGAAATATAAAAAATTAATCTATTTCCAAAGAAGTGAAACTGGTTTTAAGCTTATAATACAGTAAGTATGTACTGTACGTATATACGTAGGCAGCTGGAACCAAGGTTTTCTTACATACCTGTATAGTTAAACATAATTTGTCTTGTTATATGTGTATATACCCACTGAATGCAGTATGACCATTCTGATATGAATAATATGAATAAGTTTAATAAGTTTAACATATTTGCTCTTAGCGCAGACTTGCTGGATAGTAGTGGCATAGCAACTCAGTAGGTTGCACTGTTGACTCCTTCTGTAGCATAAACAGTTCAGATCTGCTCCGTGTGTGTGGAGTCTTCCTCCCACGGTCCGAAGACATGCAGTTAGGCTAATTGATGTCTCCCACTTGTCTGTGATACGCATGTGCGGTGTTGGACTAGCACCCTGTTCATGGTGTACCCCAGCCATATGCCCTGTACTTCCTGGGTTCCTTTCCAGGACAGGTGCTTATAAGATAGACATATGTATGCTAGTAAATTTTCTCTACTTACATTTGCACTTTTTGCAATATTTATTGCATACATTTTTGAGGGAAAGCAGGGTCAGGCAGACCTTGGAGCAACCGGGGTTAAGGACCTTGCTCAGGGGACCTATCGTTAAACTATTCCGCCAACCAAGGGATTTGAACCGACGACCTTCTGATTACAGGCACAGTGTCCTAACACTAAAAAGAAGCTTTAATAATACTTAGGCAGGAATGTTGCTAGACTAAGAGGAACGCAAGGTTTCTCATGAAGTCATGAAGACTTCAATGAAAGCAACTAAGTGTCCCATACCACGTACACTGAACAGTTTGCTGCTGACGTAAATTGCACTTCATTTAATTATAGTGTAACGTGGCAATAAGTCTGAGTTAATTGCTTGTTTCTTAGACATAGATTTCATATAACGATATAATTTGGAAGACCCGGATCTGACCAACTGATGCTGTTCATGGTACTATTGATGTTTTATGCCAAGACATAGCTACAGATGCAACCTGTAATATCATCACATTTACTGGCTGATAATGAAAAGTAATATCCATATTAATCTTTTTGTTGTCGGAGGTACACGAGGTAGTCCATGGTGACTCTGTCTTGTTTACTGCTACGTTATGATGTAAGTAATGGAAGAGCTCATATCAAATATCTGCCAGTTCCTTTGACTTTGCATTCTTCGTGTTTAGTATGCTGAAGGATTATTTAAACAAAAGTCAGGCCTGCAGGGAAACCTAGTTAATCAAATACACGGTATGACAGGCATGTCGATATAAAATATACCTGACTGACGGCTATATTTGTTCTCAGAAGTGTCTGGGTAATTGGTTAGTTAGCCAAAAATGCCAAATAGACAAATATGAATGTCTACAGCTAGCACCGTTTAAGCTATATGTCTCTTGGTATTTTATTTCCAAAAGCAGCTGCATTCTTAGGAAAAAAATCAAACGAAATGTGTCATGCTTTTTTTTAAAAAAAAAAAACTGACATGTGGTGTTCTGTTCCTGTTTTGCATACTTCGGAGGCAGGTGGTTAGGGGTGAGGCAGTATGTTAGGCCCTGCTGTCCGGGAACTTGTTAGGAATGTCTGAAGTGACAGGTCTGAGATACCTGAGACCACCGCTAACACTCAGCCAAGATAGACTCGATAAACCAGGGACACAGAGAGAAATGAGAGATGGATAGAAAGATAGAAGCAACATAGATAGCATAAAACGATATTTGAACAAGTCAGTAAATCATGAAGCCCTGAGAATCCTTACTAGTGTGTTTTGATTTTTGATTGGTGTTCAGTTTTTGTATATACATTTGCTGTCCTTTCATGAATTATTAGGAAATTCATTAGCTATTTCATTTATGTAGAATATTCCTTTGAGAAAATAAATGTAAATGATGTAATTTTCCTAAACATACTTGCATAAATGGTGTCTAGGTTCTGAATTAAATAATCTTAAATATCTTTGATATTTCAAATGTAATTCATTTGCAAATTCACATGAATGTGCACAAATTAACTAACTAAAGCTCCTTTACACAGTAATAAAGATAAAGTGTAATGATAAGCATTCTGTGAAAGGGGCCAATCTGAATCAATCTGCTCAGATATATTCAGTTCAGACACTCCTTAAACCCAGACCAAACAAAGAATGTAGAAAGTGAGATCCTTTCAGTGGAGCCAGTGGATTTCTTCTTACAGCCTTGCTAGGGTGCAGTGAGACACCGCTGTTACTAATAAAAGGGTTTCCCTCAGACATAAGCTATATGGACGGCAGTCTCCATGGGACAGGTCTCTGACAAACTAGGAGACTGATAATAATGATCTGCCCTGAACTATAAAGCAAGCCAACCTTAACAGTACACTTTAGTATTACATGTGGGTATGCATTGCACTAATATTCGCTTATAGAAACGGGTATGAAAACACATGGCTGGTTTTAGCTTAGATCTTCTCATAAAGCATAACATAGTTTGTTTTTATCCTTAAATGTGTCATATTCCACACCAATAACAGGTGACAACTCCAGAAAAAAGTCACATGGCTCATAGCCTACTGTAAATAGTAGGATCATGTGACCTACTCCCTAGCAACCACATAACGACCAGCATGCTCAATCTTCAACATCCTACATCATTTCTGTGGGCTCCAGTATTCATTTTTTCAGCTTTTCGAAATATTTAGTGCTCTGCATATGATTTTCTGTGTTGACATAAGGCTGAACTGTACGCGGCTTCTATAAAAGCCATAGTTCGCATGAAACCTACTGTAATCCATGTATTAGCTGTGCCTGTCAAAGAACTATCTGATACCGTCAGACTTCAAAGCAGAACCAAAAGACAGTGAAAATCGTTCGCTGTTTCGTATAGAAATATCATACAAGCTTTACCTCCATCTGCTACTAGCAGATAAATTTTGATCAGTGCTGCTTAGGGGATCTTTTGTCATAGAAACAAGTGGTCCACATGCAAGCGCATTGTTAATTATACTTTATGGGTTATTAAGCAAATATCTAAGGAAGTCCAAACAAACCTTTGCTTGGCAACCACACAGCTGGGAATTCAGTACAGAAGTGCGTCCTGCTGCATGTACCCTTTGTTACAGCAGTTGGAGCTCAGATATAAGACTAAGGCCAGCATCAAAAGCGGTTCTGTAAAGGAGTGGGCAGTATAGAAATCAGCCACCTCACAAGGTGGGGTCAGGTGACCAAAATCAGTCATGCTGATTCGTTCAACCTGTTCCATATTCTCACATAATATATAAATTCATCTTTTTATTCCCCCCAGGAAGCCAAATCCCATAGTCAATGCCAGTCCCAACTGCAGTAGAAGCCTTGTTCCTACTTATTCTTTTGTCCCCAACTCCAGGAGATTTTTTTTGTCACTTTTCCTTCTTTTGAGTTATTTCACATAACCATTGAAAAACCTTTCACCAAACCTTCCCTGTTAAATCATGTGATTCTGCTCCCTATCCCCATCATTGTGGAACCCCAGGAATGGACCACAAAGCAGACCCCATGAGACGATTGCTGTTTGGGAGCTATTGGCATATTCCCAGCACCTCTCCCCTCTGCTGCTTATGTACCAAAAATGAGAGTTATCTATCTATCTATCTATCTATCTATCTATCTATCTATCTATCTATCTATCTATCTATCTATCTATCTATCTATCTATCTAATCTGCATGCTTGCCTCCCTATCTCTCAATCATATACAGAAAAGGAAATAGCCCTTAGTAATTCAGAAATTCTCCCCTCCATTTCGGAAAAGTACAGGTCAGCAAATATAATTTGCTGAAACTGAAACCACAGCTCCCAGGGATTTTTATTGTTCAGATAGTATGTGCCCCCCTCCCCCTGCCCCACCCACCCCCCAACACACACACCCGTCCCCCCCACACCGGATTATGCTGACTGGTTGCTTGTTAATTAACAATAAAGCCAGAATTTCCACACATACATGGAAGGATCAGAAGACTAAAACAGATCCCATGTCATTCGGCAACAAACTGCTTTGATAAGTAGTATGAGCCACAATTTTTGTACTGTATACAGTTGCGACCTGGAACTGTCATTGAATTCAGCTGAGCACACAGTAGGTGTTTTTAAGGTTCTTGTGTTACTTTTCTAGAATTTCCTGCTTGGAATCAATAGAGTACATCTATCTATCAATTTATCTGTGTGGCATCCTTGTTGGATAACTGGCAGTGCTGCAGTGCTGCAGTGAGGCTTGAGCGCCTCTACTAGGTATTAAATTCATAGTTTCAGGGTGCAAGGCAGGTGACACAATGGCTCAGTGGGGAGCACTGTAACTTCGTACACCCAGGGTTGTCGGTCTGGTTCCTGCTGCGTGTGTGTGTGTGTGTGTGTGTGTGTGTGTGTGTGTGTGTGTGTGTGTGTGTGCGTGTGTGTGCGTGTGGACAGTTTGCATCGTTTGCTCATGTTGTGCCTGTTTCCTCAGGGTTCTGTACTTGCTACTGCCAGTTTCAGAGACGGCCAGAGTGAGAGATTGCTTGTGCACCATCACTGTGCCCTGAACTTTTGGGAAACCCAACCCCTACAGCCTCTTTTGAATTAGACACACATTTCCCATCATCATACAAAGGGAGCAGAAACTTGCTGTAGAAAAAAAAATCAATGTCAGCTATGTAAATCACTTTAGGGGGAAAAAAACATGTATTCAGCGAGTATATAATGCAATGCATTCCCAGCCATTGTGACACATTTATGGACGGCTGACACAATCAGTGCTATTCTTTGCTGAATTGGGGCACTTGATTACTTGAACTTTTGATGTGATGCATTATTACATTGCTTCTTCGATCAATAATACTGTACAAGAAGCGGAGCTTGCAAATGGCATTCAGTGGAACGTTCTCTCCAAGGGGCAAACGCCCGTGCCATTAGCTCTTTTCTGTTCTGGAGTTCTGTTGTGTTACTGGAATCTGATTCATTACTCTTTAAGTTATTGTGTTGGAAAAAGGCCTCAAAATTTGTCAGTGTGTGTGTCTTCTGAACCTTAAGTAAAGTGACGTATGGGGCACTAAGTATGATCTGCATTGGAATTTTTTCAGAGGAAATTTAGCGGAAATAACAAGGTGCCACAAATGTTATCATCGTTGGCTCCTCAGTTTGAGTCCGACCGGTTATCCAGGACTTAATGGGGATTTTGATTATTGAGCGAAAATAATTATTCCATGATTTATAAATGAATAAAGGCATGCATATTCAGTTTTGTACAATTAATAACGGATAGGAGCTTTTATTCAAAGTAAATGGAGTAAATTAAATTCCAATTTAGCATAAGTAAATTGACTATAGGAACTTTCTAGTGATAAATGCAATTCCTTAACCACCAGACTACTTGCTGTTCCTACACGTTTAAGCAGCCTACTTTGTAGTACAACAAATTTAATAACCTTTCGCATAATTAGTTATGTGGCAAGATAAGTAGGCCCAATCTAATAAGTGAGATTAGCCACCCATTTAGTTATCAGCAACACTGTTTGGCTTGTTGCTATGTAATCCACTTGCAGCTAGCTATGTACGTTAAATGATTCCAGCCATCGATCTTCCACCCATTTACCCTGGTCAGGGTTGCAGGGGGGTCTAAAGTCTATTCCAGAACATAAGGTAAGAGGACGCCCTATAGGGGACACCATTCTGTCAAAGGGTGAATATGCACACAGTTACACACACATTGGTTTATAATTATATCTTTGTTGGGACTGTCCATTCATTTCTATGGGGAAAACTCTAATGACAACATGACGACCTTAACCTCCACCCAGCCATGACCTTAATCATAAGTAAAGAAACATAATACAAAACTTTTGCCATTTTTACTTTTTTTGATTGCATTCACAGATCTTTGTGGGGACCTGAAAAATTATCCCTATAACATCAAAATAACAGGCTTTTATTATATTGTGGCAGCCATTTGGTGTCCATAATGTAATATAAATATAATCTACAGACACACACACACACACACACAGAGTAATACTTTATGGGCTATTTGGAGACACCAATTAGCCTAACTGCATGTCTTAAACACCACCCAAGGGTTTTCCTGTCATTTGTTTGAGGATTCTACAATATGCCCTTACACTGATCTTTGCTGGACGCCTGCTCCTAGGGGGAGTAGCAACAGTGTTCAATTTCTTCCATCTGTAAACATTCTGCCTGACTAAAGACTGATGGAGGAGCAAGTCTTTAGAAATCCTTTTGTAACCCTTTCCAGTCTATGAGCTTCAACAAATCTTCTTCTGAGCTCCTCTGAAATCTCATTTGATCCGGCCATATTGCGTTTGAACAACATTCTGTTGTGAAGAGTAGGCAACCAAAATTGCATGGTTTTTATATCACCAGTCAGGTCAAACCTACACCTAAATTGATTTGAACACCTAAACCCTCTTTTCAAATGGCCATGATCCCGGATTTTCACATACTATTTCGCATCAATGAGCTTTATGGTTTCAATGATTTTTTTTCAGTAAAGATATGACAATGTAAAATGTTGTATCACTTCATGAAATATGACTTTGATGAAGTTCTTAGCACGTTTTATGAGACATTCATACAAAAATATAAATGATTCCATAGGTTCCACAAATCCTTTCTCGCAATTTTGAAAATGAACATGGAAAATTTGTGAATCACTCTAACCATTCAATGAATCAATAGAGGGTCACACCATCGCAGGAAGCGAAGCATATAAAGATGGGATGCATCTCCATACGATGCAGGAAATGCAGTTTTGGAGACACCAATTCACCTGAAGAGTACATCTTTGGACTGTGGGAGGAAATGAGGGTACTCTGAGAAAACCCACACAAACATGGAGGGAAAATGGAGGCTACAGCAACAGAGCCAGAGGCATGGACAGAAGCCACAGCCCGGAGGTGTGAATCCATCATGCCACCTCTCTATAATTAACATGAGCATTTCTGCCTGTGATTTTTTAATTATAAACCGATATTCAAAAGCAATTGCTACTTATTATTCCTGTGTTAAATATTTGAAACATCAGGCAAGTAACATATCAGGTGCCATATTACAGTACATTTATATAGATATACCATTAGGTTACAATATTATAAATCCGACCCAGGGTGTACCCAGATATTTATATATCTCATAGTAACTATTAGCTGGAAAACATTACAAACATGTAGATCACATGCAGAAAATCAATTTACCTCTGCTTTAACCTGCGTGTACTTTAAATACCTGGTACATAGAAAGAAAAATACTAACACAACTCCCAGATGTACAGGAATCTGTCATTTTTATTAATAAGACTTTGATATTCAATATGATATTGAGGATGCGGCACTTTTAAGTAATTGTAATGCGGAGAACGGTTTGCGGTTATAAAGCTAAAAATGCACTTCAGTCTTAAATGAGGGACCCCAAAAAGGGAGTGATTTAAAGCCATGATGTGCTTAGTAAAAGGGGTAAATAAGAGTCTTAAAAAAAAGTGTTGAAAACTTGTATAGAAAATCTTTAGTCGAGTATGTATGTTGTCCAAACTAATTACTCCAGAGATAAAAAGCCATCTTAGACTAGCATATGAGTTAGTTAGCCGGACTGAAGTTTTTAAATTAGAAAATCTGTGGAACAAATGTTTGCTGTGTTTGTGGGGGTAGTCCTTAAATGCACTGTTCATGTCTTAAAAATCAGATAAACAGCCACGCAATCCTGTAACCTTTGTAATTGTTCAGAAAGCTGATGCTACACTAAGCTACTCTAAAATGTCTGCCTAGGTGGGTGTAATGTTGGCAATTTATTACTTAAGTCTGAGAGATCACAACAACCCATGTAAGGAGCTATTTACAAAAGTCTTCAAGCCAACCAAGTTCACCCACAAGATTTCTCCAGAGTAGATTCCGCCTTTTTAAATATTCAAATAAACATTATGATTACTCCAGAAGGAACATAAAAGCATTCACCCTTCAAGCTGACTAGCAATTTATGTCATTTTTTTATTTTTATGTTTTAATTGCATTAATTACCTGTATATCCCCCCAAAATTCCTCATTAGAAACACATGCACAAAATGGCATTTCTGGCAATAAAATAAGCTTCAACTACAATAAATGTGCAGCCATATGATTGAAACCACTGAAGTGAATTAAATTTTACCTGTTACAATGGCATCTGCCAAAGGTGCCATTATATATTAGGCAAGTGAACTGTCAAGTGTAAGTGTAAGGATCTGAGCGACTTTGACAACAACCAAATCGTGATGGTTGGACAACTGGGTCAGAACATCTCCAAAAAGGCATGTCTTAGGGGGTGTTCCCAGTATGCAGCGGTCAGTACCTACCAAAAGTGGTCCCAGGAAGAAAATCTAGTGAACCAGTGATGGGGTCATAGGCTCCTAAGGCTTATTTATGTGTGAGAGGGGTGAAGGTGAGGCCATCTGGTCTGATCCCACAGGAGAGCTACTGCAGTACAAACGGCTGAAACGTTAATGCTGGTTCTGACAGGGAGGTGCCTATGGGGTTGCATAGCAGCAGACCAGTCAGAGTGTCCATACTGACCCCTGTCCACCACTGAAAGCACCTACTATGGACATGTGAGCACCAGAGCTGGACCATGGAGCAATGGAAGAAGGTGGCCTGGTCTGATGAGTCACATTTTCTGTTACACCATGTAGGCAGGGTGTGTGTGTGTGTGTCGAACCTGGAGAAGAGATGGTACCAGGATGCACTATGGGGAAAAGGCAAGTTGACAGAGGCAGTGTGATGCTCTGGGCAATGTTCTGCTGAGAATCCTTGGGATCTAGAATTCATGTGGATGTTACTTTGACAAGTACCACCTACCTAAACACTGTTGGAGACCAAGAACAACCCTTCGTGGCAACAGTGTTCCCTGATTGTACACAGCAAAAAAAAGTTCAGAAATGGTTTGGGAAACATGAAAACGAGTTCAAGGTGTTGACTTGGCCTCCAAACTCCCCAGTTGTGGGATGTGCTGGACAAACATGTGCAATTGGTGGAGGTCCCACCTCACAGCTTACAGGACTAAATGAATCTGCTGTTAACATCTTGGTACCACATCACAGCACACCTTCAAAGGCCTTATGGAGTCCATGCCTTGACGGGTCAGAGCTGTTATGGTGGCATGAGGGGGATCTATACAACATTAGGCAGGTGGTTTTAATGTTATGGCTGATATCTATCTATCTACAGTATCTATCTATCTATCTATCTATCTATATTGGTATATAGTTAACAATATTAAATGTTTAAAATTTAATTTTCACTATGAAAATAATTTTGCTGTTCCTAATACCAAACAAATGCTCCTGGTTGGAACCACATAATAATCTTTACTGCTTAATTTTAATGATAATCTGTTTTTGGAAAATGATTATTATGGACTTAATTATTTAAAAAATTCTGGAACAGTCACAAATCACTGCTGTCAAAAATTATTTTAAATTCATTTCTCAGATCTGTCAGTAGAAATAACATGGTGCTCTGGTATAAAGTTAAATATCGGTTTAATATCAGTGTTAACATTATTGTTATTATATTACATGATGTGGTTACATATTAGAAATGTTTGAAAGTCTGACTGATATCCCAGTTTGCTATATATACACACACATTGCATAAATACTCCTCGAGCACAAGGCAAATTTCAGATTATGCAAAGTCCTGCCTTCAGCTTTATGAATAAACTAGTGAAATAAGAGACAGCATTTTATGTACAATTAGGCTAGAAGGTTTCATGATCTTTCTGCATATTAAACTGTCTCTCTAGGTAAGATTTATACGTTTCTCAATGCATGATGCAATGATGAGCTCTATACAAGCTGGTCCCAACATCTATCTGCCACAATTTTTTCTTAATGTTATTAAGTTCCAGAGCTTAATTGATACTTGCAGACATCAAAATAAAAATCCATCCATCTTCTGGTCCAGAGCCAATCCCAGAAGCTAGGGGCACAAGGCAGGGAATGATCCAGGACGGGGGGGGACAATCCATCGCAGAGCATATTCACTCTCGCACACCGTTTGGCAACTTCTCATGTTTTAGGACTGTGGAGGGAAACCCAGAGGAGACTGCACAGCAATACAGGGAGATCATCCAAACTCCGCACACGTAGAGCCGGGTCTCAGAGGTATGAGGCTAAAATGTTAATCGCTAACGCCGCTGTGCCACTCTGAAAAAAAGCTGGGCAGGAATTACCCTTATTTCCTATCAGTGATAGATTATTTCCTTTCAGACTTTCAATTCCACTTCAGTCTTTGATATAGTAATTAATTATATCATCATTTACTTAAATTCAACCGCAGCATAAGAAGTTGCAAAACTTGGAATATCAGAATACTGGAATAGTTTTAAATTTTTTTCAGTGTGTTAATCAGGGGCAGACTAACTTCCCTGGGGGGCCCTAGGCTGACAGGGGTAGGGGGCCCATCAGTGGGTCATTTGAGCAATTTTTTGGAGCCAAAAGAGAAACAAAAGGGAATAAAAATGATGTAACAACAATAATGTGCTAATCAAAGTGCAGGATTGCCAGCGGTAAAATTACCGGTCAGAGCTGGGGTGGGAGTGCTGACGGTAACATTTGTTGATTGGGACAAGGAGGTATTTCTCTGGTAGATTGATTGGGCAAATTTTTTTTTATGCATAGTTTGGGGAAAACATTTGATATAATATAATGCATAGAAAATGCATGTTTTCATCCACAAGATTTCTCCAGAGCAGATTTTTTTTTATGTTATAATCACCAACAGAACTATTAGTCAGATTTGTATCGACGTGCAATATTGTAATAATTAGCTCATTTGAAACATATATGTCTTCCAGGTCAAAAATGCTGATGTTTTCATAGACAACCTTTTTGTGACTATATGCCATCATTAACTGCAAGGAAATGGGATACGACTCAGCAACTTGGCAATCTTTCAAAAGAAGTTTGTATGTTACTTAATGCTAATGAAGAGAAATGCTCAGAAAAGTGAGCCTGTGTATATGACACATTGAATAAACAGATAGACTCGTCCATCTGACTGGCAAAGTGAGGTCATTGTGGAGAGGCTAGAATTATTTAGCAAATGGTTTTATCCAAAGTGAACAGTGAGCGTCCCAAGGCAGGGACAGCGTCTGAACACCGCACACCTGCCTTTTGCTCGAGGTAAGGTAAGGGGGGGCACACGCTGATTACAGCACATTGTCTCAACAACCACCCAGCGAACCACCTCAGGGATGAGAGCCTGATGGTGCAGCCATGCAGTGCGTGATACCTCAGCACCACACTAGTCTGAATGGAGCAGGGTGAGTTTTTTCCGGTGGCTGGAGTGCCAATCCTGCCACCAACCCCTAAAATTTCCCTGTAAGTTAAAGGAGCTGCTTACAGATTAAAATCAGACCCAGGATGAAGCAAATGCAGGTCAAGGGCTTTGCTCAAGGGACCCACGGAGTAGGATCACTCCTAGCATTCACGAGATTCAAAGCAGCAACCTTCCGATTGCTGGCACAGATCCCTAGCCTCAGAGTCACCACTACACCTTTTTCCAGAGGTGTAGAGGAAATGCCCTCTAAACATCCACTAAAGTTCAAATAATAGAGTCCATATATTACACCAATCTGTTGAGGATGTTGTCTCTCTAGCTGGTTCTTAGCCTATTCTGCACCAATGTTAAGTTACAGTAGCTGTACAAGAGATGAAAAGCCTGTTGGGAAATTCCAGCAGTCCAGCATAATCAAGCCAGCCAGCAAAACTCCTCCCTGTTTGACAGATGTGAATTCCACCTTTCAAAGGTATACTAGGCAGAAATATTTGACCCCAGTCACCTCAGGAGCTAAAAGAGAGTGAAGAAAAGGAACATTTAACTGTTAGACCTAGTAACCGATTGTATTTTATTAGGTTTCAACCTATGAATTATTTTTCATTCCATGGGTAGTTCCTGCCAAATACATTTTTACCTGTTTTGTCAATACCAATGCTTTCCCAAGCCTGTTGCAGGGCTTTCTCAAAGCTCAGTGCATTTTAAAGGCAAATTACCCACAATAACTATTAGAGTCTGCCTACTGTGATTCACGTTCTGATTATTATATAATAAGTCACATCACCCATTCTGCCTGAAGCATCTATTTGCTAATTTGCAATAAATATTCAAGTTGTGTTAAAACCGATGTGGCAAATCGTACCACTGCATTAACACCATGGGTTTTAGACCAAACATCTGTGTCACTGCAGGTGAAGGTAAAATTAGGCGCAGACAGCCGAGGTGAAAGGGTCTGCAGCACAGGAAATGTTATTGACAGCACTACATTGCCTATTTTCACGGTGGAGTGCAATGCATACAAGTACCACCAGTGCTTAATTTGTGGGCTCTGAGGTGCCAATGTTCATAAAGCGCACAGAGACCTACTGCAAGTATCATTAATGAATAGGCAGGACACTGACTTTGCAAGAAGCTCCACACGCAACAATAATGCTCTATTAATTACTTAAACTCAAAGCAATACAATATTTTCTATGAGCACCTGTTAGTTACATCAAACTGAAAGACAGGCTTACCCTATTAGATAAGCTTAATGGTCCAGAAGGAAACTTCATCTATTTCAGTGACTAAAAAGTGGATTTTTCTGCATGCACAGAGCTATTTCCCCTTTCAAATCAAAACTCAGATAAGCGAAACATACTAATTTAAATGGATGTATACCAAAAGTATCATATAACACATAAAAATTATTTTTTTAAGGTTTCATTTGCATTTATTTCAAAGTTTAACTCTCAAATGAATTTTAAGTGAGTTTTATTTTTGGTGTATTTGGCAGAATGCGCCGAGCCTGAGGTCCCAGTGCTGAGCTCTGGCACAAATTAGTCACTGTAACTCTTCATAAACATCTATATATCTGCAGACACTTAGGAATATGCACAGACATATTTTGAGACATTTTTGAAATTTGTTACACATTTCTGTAATATCTCCTTGCTGAGAATTTTCAATCAGGATATTTTGTAGTTTCTTACCTTGCCAGTTGAGTAAAAAGCACATTAAGAGATCTGATTCATATCATGTGCCACCCTCATGTGATTTTCCACCAATTACAACACAGGACATAAATAACATGGGGTGCTGTGATGCCAGCCAGCGTAGTGCATCCAGTGTTGAGACAGCAATTCTGCAACATTGTCTTTGGGGAGGAACAACAGTAGTGAGAGGAATGCCACCCAAACATGAGGCATATGCAAACCATACATGCATGGGACCGGAAGCAGGGATCAAACCCACAATCCTAAATGTCCAATCCTAAATCCAGCGCTACCTGTTGAGCTTCCCTCACCCACTAACAGATCTGAATTTCATTAAAATAGCACAATTTTCAAAGCACACCTCTGACAATGATTTGCAATAAATTTTTTCAGAAAGAATCAAAAAACAAAACCCATGATCATGACATTTTAATATTATGTAGCAATTAATATATATTTAGCAATTATATATATATATATATATATATATATATATATATATATATATATATATATATATATAGAGAGAGAGAGAGAGAGAGAGAGAGAGAGAGAGAGAGAGAGCCCAGGCTTGTAACCTATTCAGGCTAGCTGACTAGCTAGAAATGTGACATTCAAATCAAAACATCACAAATGGCAAATATAAACCAGACACCAAACACAACTCTCAGACACCACTGTTTACCCTAGTCGGAGCTATAAATATGCACTGGGAGTCCAACGAAATGCATAGATACACATCTAGAAATACACAGAAACACAGAAGAGAAAGGGGCCGAGTGAGAGATGGGGAGCTGTTACAGTGTCCGACGTCTCGTGGCACCTGGAGGTTTTATAGTGCTCTCAGTAATTGCTAACTACAAGGGAGGGAGATATGATGCAGACGCCCCCAGGTAAAACACATCCATCCATCTCTCAGCTGCTTATCTTGAACAGGTTAGCAAAGAGTAGCGGAGGAAACATAGGCCAGAGGACATGTGAAGCAGGACATCTGTGCATTGCAGGTACGCACAGCCAATGACTATTGGCAATTTGCTGTGAGTGACAGATAGATAGATAGATAGACAGACAGAGACAGACAGACAGATAGATAGATAGATAGATAGATAGATAGATAGATAGATAGATAGATAGATAGATAGATAGATAGATAGATAGATAGATAGATAGATAGATAGGAGTGTAACTATGCATATATTCAAACAGAAAATTTTCGGTATGGGTCTTCCAGTTCGGTATGCATATGTACTGAACGAGTGCAGCAAATACAGAACATTTGTGTTTTCCCTGCGCAAACACGCATTTTAATGGATATTCATTTAATTTTTATTTAATTGAGTTTCCTTTAGTTTTTTATTAATAGGTTGCAGCAGTATTGAAAGAGACTTATTTAATAAAGACAGTAATACTGTCATACCTGGCTCGTACAATCCTCGTGTGTGCCACGCCCCCCTGATTATCCACGTGTGCTTCCCTGATCGTACCCAGCTGTGTCCAGTTATTTTCAATCAGTCCTGTCTATTTGAGTCCATGTCTTACCAGAGTTCAGTGTCTGTCATTGATGTTCGTCGATGTCAGTGCTTGCCCGTTACTCCCGTTTGTTCTGTCCCTCAATAAATCCCCAGTTTACCCCGTATTCCGCCTGCTCGCCTATTTCCTGCCCGCTTGCCTACCAGAGCTATCACCCGGTCACCGCTGATCGTCACAAATACTTTGTTCAGTAAACCACTGTTTAATAAAGAGAAAAAGAAGCAATGTATATTTTGTTTCTTTTACTCCCGTACCGAAAATGTAGCGAAATGTGACTTGAAAACCAGGGCACGAACTGAACCATGATTTGTGTGCCATTACACCGCTAATAGCTACTTCCGTATTTAATAATAGCAGCAGATAACTAATTGTAATTGCATGTTTTTTGTTTTTGCAATAGGCTAAACTCTTACGTTTTGGTTTAGTAATTATATATTTATTGTTAAGTGTGGCCCAAAAGGAAACAAGTCTTTTATCTCAGTTCTATTTTTAGCAGATAATATGTAAACTGCCCTACAAACAGATTGCATATCACTAAGAATTCAACAGTCATTCAATTTTACAGCTTGTATATCTAAGTTAACGACAGCTCTAGCAAACACAGCAGTTTTGGCAGCGGCTGTAATAATCAGTTTCTGGCAGCAACAATATTCCCAAAAGATCACTGAAAAGATACAAATACATGCCGTAAAATAACAAAAATTCCATTACTCAGGTTTAGGTCCTATCGATTTCCCTGGCCTCCCTACATATGACATCAGTGTAGTAATATAGGGATGCTAGGTTGGATTTGCACTTTTGGACAGTATTATTGTGAGATTAACGTTCAGGACGCTATTTGAGTTTTTAATAATGTTGTGTTGGTGGGGTCTTTCCCGTTTTGAGCGGCAGTTAATTTACTACGCCTCTGATGGCATTGCAAGGCCCATGACGGCCCTGCATGAAGGTCAGCAGAAACTGGAATGATCCAATTCAAAGCATTTCTGAGAGATCAAGGAAAGCTAGCCCTGTTCTCCAAGTAATTCACCTCTGATTTAGAAATTCAGCTTCCAGTACCATTTCTGAGACATTTACGCTAAAGCGTGACCATCTCAATTATTCTGCCGACTTGTACGTCTTTGACTAATTCTCCAGAGGAGCGCGGATGGACGGCATTCTGAAAGTGGCTTATCTGGTATTTCCTCTTCATCCAATTGAGACAGAGGTAAGGAATTTCTATGTGGAATTCCCCCATTGGAAGGGACAGGCGGTGACTGCAGTCCTTTCAAGTCCTTTTCACTACCATCACGTTAATAAATATTCACTTAATGTCTAGAAAGAAACCACAACAAGATCATGAAATCTCTAAATATTCAGGTGATTTGTGAATTTTATGAGATGTGTGACAGACAGAACAGTTGCTTTAACTATATGGAGCGGTGAACAGTGAGTGGTACTTTATTTTACTACATGAATAATTTATCTGCAATGAATTAATTCCATCTGAATGTATTTTTAGAGGAAGACTACAGTGGCTACAGAAACATAAATTATAGAAAAATATGTAAGTTCAAGAACTGCGTAGCACAGTGGCTCGGTAGGAAGCCCTATTGACTCACACCTCCACGGACAAAGGACCAAATCCTGCCCCCTCTGTGGGCAGCTAGAATGGTCTCTCTGCGTTGTGTGGGATTCCTCCAACATCCAGTCACTAGATGAATCAGGGTCTCTAAATTGCTGAAAGTCTGCGACTATGCCCTGTAATGGACTGCCGTCCTGTTCAGGGTGCCCTCCCCCCCTCAAACCCTGTTATACTCATTTCCTCCTGTAACTCTGCACTGGAAAACTTGTTTCTAAGATGTATGGATGACAATTTATCAATGCAAATGACAATGCTAAACACACATTGTGATTCGGAGTGAAGAGCATTTCTCTTTTTTCAAAGATCGTAATAAACGCATTAATGATTCATCTACGGTATGTTGTATATTAACCTAAACGCTAAATAACTTTGCTTAGGTTCAGATTTGACGATAAGGATCACAGCTCTGTGATCGGATATGTCAGCCTAATGCATACCCTTCATTTATATCCAAAATGCCGTATTGATTCAGCCCTTCCAACATAATCCATTTATCAGAACCTCACCCACTCTTTACTGGCATATTGACAGACAGAAAAACCATAAAATCATGCTCATATACATAATTTGATAATGGTAATAATTATTGCACATTAAGTCTAGGTTTATAAAAACGTCTGCTTTTGTGCCTGCATTTAATCTTTCCTTATTTGTTGGGGGTAAGATATAGGCAGCTATTCAATGACACGAAAAAGAATTTACATTTGATCACTGAACATTGCACAGCTCTGTTAATTATATTTTTACTGCTCTGGATTGTGCCACAATGCATTGCCTTGTTTATTCTGTGGTTGCATTTTTGAGAGCAGGGGAAACGGACCCCCGCCCATATAAAGGCATTTTCAGGACTGTGTATGTGTAGAGCAGATTTCCTCCTTCATTATTGGATAACTTCACAACTTTACGCTAAAAGCAAAAGGCCAGGGGTTTCACAAAACATGTACCTCAGAGGCCAAAAACGTATCCATGGTAACTATAAGCCATGACTCGTGTTTACCGTTAAAAGCACAATTCTTGTCTTTTCATTGGTTTCTGGGAGGAGAACTTTTAATAATTAAGAATTGTGAATTTAACACTATATATTCTTAATACAGTTGAGAGGGAGACACAGTTGATTTTTAAATATGTGAGTCACCAGTCAGCAAGAGATCTAGCTTCTCAAAATTCAGGGGACGTAAAACTTTGTATTTCAAACTATGATAATGGAGAAGCATTTAACAAAAAAGCATTGGAATACCTTGAATGTAATGACATTGTGCACATTTTTAACACTTAAAGAAAAGATTAAAATGAACTCCTGAAGTGAAAAAATACACTGATTACTTATAGTTCACACAAAACACAGCACAACTCTGAAAAGAGTTTTTTATTTGGCTTATTTACATTTCTTAATTTTATTTTTGCTGTAATGTAATTGATATTAATACATATTTATTGCGATGAAGATCCATAGGTTTGTCAGTGTGTCATGCTGCACAGTATTTTGCTGTATTAACCAAGAAATAAAAAGAAATCACTGAGGGTGGATAAAACAATGGGAACAGCGATTACTATATAAATAGCTAATAGCTAATAAGAATTTGGGCCATTCTTTGCCTTCATAATAGCTTCTGTTCTTCTTGGAATGAGATTATAGAAGTTCTAACCTGTGTGTTGCGGGATATTGGACTATTCTTCCAGCGGACAAACCACTATTTCTTTGAAGGATGAAGGAGGTGGTAAACGGCCTTGTTCTTTGAGCTCCAGAGCTTCCCCTAAAGGTTCAATGGCGTTTAGATCTGATGATTACGGAGGCCATGGAATGTGTTAATATTATGTGACTTTATAATGGGTGTTCAGGAAATCGCTCATGATCTCTTGGGGGCATTATCATCCTGGAATATGGGAACATCATGAGGGAGCAGTAGTTACAATATAGGCTACACCTGACCCTGTGAAATGGCATGATATTCTTTGGCTCTTATATGGACCCAATGACTCCCACGAGACCCATACCCATACATATCCCTAAAAATACCTTTTTCCCCATTGCTGAGAGGTCAGGTTTTGTACCCTTTATATGAGGTCATGTGTGTTTGCCTTGGACTGTAATGAAAACCCTGCTTTGTGCAGCTCAAAATGTATGTTTTTTTCGGTATTTAGTAACTTACGAACTGTCCAAGTTGGTGAGTATTGACCTACAGGCATGGTTCATCCTTTTTTCCCGATGCAGTCTGTCCATATTTGGAATATGATGTGATCAGAGGTGGCTGGTCCATTGAGGTAACAGAGGAGATTAATTATGAAACTTTGAAAGAACTCATTAATAAAATTTTATTGCAATTTAAAAACAGATTTTCTCTCATCTATTGTAATAGTGTAAAATGTATTATCTTCTTATCGGCTCAATTTTTTTTGCCACCAGCCGCCACTGGCTGTCATGATTTTTGAGACTGTTTCCCTTGACAGATTAAATAATTTAACAGTTTTTGATACCAATGCATCTGTAATTTGTGCACTGAATGTTTGGCCTCTTTGGGATTTTCTTAGTTGCCTCATGTTACTTTGAAAAATGTATCAATGCACTAATTGTCAAATTCTACTAATTAGCATTCAGACTAATTTGATTCGGTTTTGTAGCTGCAATTGTAAATGTGATTTAGTTTCTTCAAATTTAAAGTCCATTTATGAGGTGTTGTGTCATTCTCCTGTATTTCTCATCCATCCATCCATCTATCCATCAATCCATCCATCCATCCATTCATCCGTGTTCTGGTAAGGGTCATGGGTTGTATTCCTTGTATTTTAAAAAATCCATAAAATGCTTTGATCAAAAATATTTTGCATATATTTTGTCAGATTTAAAATATTTTGGATTATCCTACTGTTAAGACAACAAAATGATCCGAGTACCTGTCCTTAACATCCCAAAACCCTTTACAGGTAAAATCTTGCCTATTGCATCACTCACATGGAGAATATATGAAATACATATGTAAACATATATACATTTTAGAGTCAATTTTCCCTCTGTCATGCTGAAATACAGATGCAATGGTGTCAGCTGAAATGAATGTAACAGAACACCATATATTCAAATACACAATTTCATTAAAGCATATATATGTGGGCAAATGTAAGAGGTGCCAGAATCTCAACAGCCTGGAGATAAAATATAAAGCTATTAGCAGTGTAATGTTTATGCCTGCAAGCTGCTTTCTAAAATGAGAGAAAAAAAAATATATCGGTTCTTTGCAAGAACAGAACAATTGCCCTCTGGAAGGATGTCTTAACGCGTCTCCCGTTGGCAATAAGAATCGCTGTACACGTCAGCCGGCTGCCACATTGCCAACTTCTAGTAGGTCATGAGACAACAGGATACTGTGGATTTCGAGGTGGATAAGGAGGCCAGGAGGGGAGTGAAAGAGGCTGGGTAACTCCAGGTAATAAAAACTGCTATTTTTTTACGAAAAAAAAAGAATTCTGACCATTTAAAGAATGACTAGTTTTAAGAGATGCTAAAAAACAAAAAATAACTAAACCACAAAGCAAAAAAAAATAAACATGTTTTCAAAATATTAAAGTAAAATAAGCCAGCCACCCAGAATATTCACAATTTTGCTCCCACCCAGCTCCCAGTATAGCAAAAATGTGGACTGTCTGGCATGGAGCTGGGAGGGAGCAAAAATGTGGACTGTCTGGCATGGAGCTGGGAGGGAGCAAAAACATGGACTGTCTGGCATGGAGCTGGGAAAGAGCAAAAATGTGGACTGTCTGGCATGGAGCTGGGAAGGAGCAAAAACATGGACTGTCTGGCATGGAGCTGGGAAGGAGCAAAAACATGCACTGTCTGGCATGGAGCTGGGAAGAAGCAAAAACATGGACAGTCCAGGGGTCTCTGAGGACCAGGTTGGGAAACACTGAAATAATCTACTTTTTCCGAGAAGACTTCACCTTCTATCTTTTATTCCACTAGTCTCCTCACCCTTTTCTTTGAACTTACTATCTCATAAAAAGCATTGCTATCTGTTCTCTAAATGCACACCCACTTAAGTTGCCCAGCAGACACTTTTATACAAAGCAATTAACAAAAATGCCTTTTCTGTATAGCATAACATCGGAGTCCTTCAACAATTCTACGTCAAGATGAGCTTTGCAACCTAAATTGTTGCCGCCTATCATTATTGTAACAATTGCAGCATCCTATAGATAGCCAATGTATTAAAGGAAGTTTTAATGCAGCAAAATGGCATGTTCTGTTTTTACATCGATAACTTTTAAGCAAAGAAACACATTTTCTTGAGCGTTGCTGCGGCATTATACGGAAGTCTCTCACAACATGCAAGCTGATCATCTGATTAGAAAGTAAAAAGCTTTCAAACATCACTTTCCTATTGTTCTGTGCTATCCTGATTGGCTACCCTATAATCTAACCTTTTACTCATTTATTCCTACACAGTATATGCTCTCAGTCATTTCTTCATGTAAACAACTCGTGCCATGTGCTGTGAGGGGTTTTAAAAGCAAACCAAGCTGTTCTGTATACCATCTATTACAGACATCAGAGGTATATGAGGACGCTGATTTAATTGAATGTATTATGAGTATAATGTTATTAAATCCACCCACCCAGCTTATTTTAAGGTTTGAGTGGTGATTAATACTCCCATTAAAGTCTCTGTAGAATTGAATCCCTTTATGTTAATACTTTTTAATAACTTGCAGCCTCAAGGTACTGAGATCAGGTATAAGAAGCCTGGCAGACAGCATTCAGAGATTTTTATCTCTGAACTACTCCTGAGGCAAAAAGGGACATACGAGTGGCTTTCATAGACTAACAAATGCATTTATGATTTTTGGCTGCACCGACAGTTGTAATTCTTGTGGAACAACATGGCCTTTGACAGCATATGGCAGTAAAATGGGACCAGCAGTAATTCCTGTGACAAGGATTCCCATTGCAGTCAGAAAGACAGACAGATGGACTGATGAGTTGATAGACAGAGAAAGAGACTTTCAGATGTGTTTCTTGTTTTATTATACTGATTGCTAAAGAAGGTCGATGCGTAGGTTTGAATTCTTAAAACATTATTAGCCCACTTGCGATTCATACAGTAAATCAAGGCATAGACCGGCTTTAAACCATCACCTGGTAAAGAGTATTGTTTTTTTTTTGTTGCAAAAAGGGCTAAAACTTAAATGAAGGAGTTAAAAGAGAAGCCTTTAGCCTCTAAATTGCATACTTTCTGACGAAACTGCTCAAAAAAGCAAGGTAAGGGTGCAAGACATCAGGCGTGGACCTTGAGTTTTCTTACACACATTTGACTTGGGGTCTAACTGAAAAATGTTTAACGGAAATGACTGAGGAAATGGTGTTGCAGCAAAATGCACCAGCAAGGCCGGGCAAAGACTGCCGCAGCCAAACCTCATACACATGTTGCATGTAAAAGCTACTAACTTTGTCTGCTTTCCTGGTTTTATTTGCTTAGTTTTTTTATTTATTTATTTTTTTTTGCAATAAAAGAGCAGAATAAATCTAAAAATTAATTTGTTATTTTAAAGTGTCATGTTCTTAATCAGTAATACAGAACTGAAATATATGATATAAAATACATAAAAGTTATATAACCGTATTTTTTTTCATGCAAAGAAAACTAAATTGCATGCTTCCGTCTGGAAATGCAGCATCCATTGGCCGTGGCTTTGTGGATGCGTTTAAACCGCACTTCGTTGAAAAACGAAAATCATAAGCTAGCTGTGTTTATCTTGCACACCAACCCATTAACCTAAAAGACAGATATAATACAGTGACAAGGCAACATTATGGTTCACTATCAATATTAACACCTCATGCATAGTTCATGTCTTTCATTTTATGCATCTAAATAAGAAGAATTGGTGCCACTTTCGGAGGTGCTCTACTAGCTGTGATCACATTCAATCAATATTTTACTCGTGTTATTCCTTACTTGTTCCTTCAGTTGTTCCTTAATAGTTCCATCAGGATTTAACAGAATTAACGGATGTAGTAACAAATATAGTAAGAAATACTGTATAGTAACGGACAGGGATGAAAGATGCATCATGATTCATTAATGATGAACAAACATGAGTATTTGACTTGTTATTCATGATTTGTTCCTTCAATAGTTCCTTTAGCAGACAAAAAGGTTTATAGTGAGGTAGACAACAGTTTATAGAATTAACAGATGCAATAACAAATATAGTAACAGTTTGATAAAAATGTGTTATGGTTCATTAGCAATGAATGAACATGAGATCAATGTGTAACGAAGACTTGGTTTGTAGTTAATTAATACAAGTAATAGTATAATGCTATATTATTTGTATACTTGTATTATTTCAAGTAAAGGGTTACCTAATGTTTCTATTTATGTGCCACCCAGTGGTAGAACAGGAAAGCTGGTACCGCCCACACTAAAGGAGTTCCGAAGAATAACAAGTAACACTCTGGAAGATGGGTAAAGTACCTCTGGTTTAGCAAATGGGGATTGTGATCCCTTTTTTAAAAAAGAGAAACCAGGGACTGTCAGAGTTGTAGGGGATCCACCGCTGGACCTGGGACTCAGGAGCAAAAGTGCAGGCTGTGTGAGGGTCTGTGGGAAGTTGTGTCTGCAAAACTTGAGTTACGTCTACAAACTTATAAAATTAAAGTCATTTTGAACGGGTGATGGGCTCTTGGTGTCTTTTGACTTCACTCTTGTTTGTGATCTTCATGGACAGGACATCAAGGAGCAGTCATGGCTAGGAGAGCATCTCCAGGCTAACAGATGATGTTGTGCTTTTGAGGTCATCTGGCCTGGACCTCCAGCACACACCCAAGTGATTTAATACAGAGTGTGAAGCTCCACACCCAAGACCACGATACTCTGTTGGAAAAATTTGATTGCTGGACTTACTATGCATGACATGGTGAGGAGTTTTTTAATGGACCTCAAATTAGAACCACTGCTCCTGAAAATCAAGAGAAAGTTGGCTGAGGTGGAATCTATAAGAATGTTCTAAGCAAAGACCCTGGAGAAGAGCCATGACAGTCTGGCTCAGGAACATCTGCAGGTCCCTGAGAATGAGAAGCAGGTGGCTCCGCAAAAAGAGTTCTGGCCAGCAAAAGCAATGTGAGAATGAAATGAGGTAAGATGAGAATAACATTTGTAGTAGTTGTAAATGTCACTTAATTAAAAAGGTTAGCAAATAAAATAGCAAGAAATAACCGTAAGAGAGTTTGTTACAGGAAAGCTTTACTTTCACTACATTACATTATATTCGCAAATTCAGGAAGTCTTCAAAATAGCGAAAACAATAATCTGAATAGATAATGTCTGTATAATCTGTATAATAATGTCTGGGTGGCATGGTGGTGCAGTGGTTAGCACTGTTGCCTCACACCTCTGGGACCTGGGTTTGAGTCTCCGCCTGGGTTACATGAGTGTGGAGTTTGCATGTTCTCCCCATGTCGTCGTGGGGTTTCCTCCGGGTACTCCGCTTTCCCCCCACAGTCCAAAAACATGCAGAAGCTAATTGAACTTGCTAAATTGCCCGTAGGTGTGCATGTGTGAGTGAATGGCGTGTGAGTGTGCCCTGCGATGGGCTGGCCCCCCATTCTGGGTTGTTCCCTGCCTCGTGCCCATTGTTTCCGGGATAGGCTCCGGACCCCCCGCGACCCAGTAGGACAAGCGGTTTGGAAAATGGATGGATGGATGTGTAATCAAGGACTATGATCCAGATAGACAGGCTCTAACTGGTGCCATGATGACCTCACCTCTCGGGCAGAGGTGCTGAATCCCGACTCCTCTGAGTTTTCACGCCCTTCTCTTGTTGTGGTTCCATCCTGCAGTCCAAAGATTAACTGACATCTCCAAATTGACCATGGCGTGTGAATGTGTGTATGGGTGTGTGTGTGTGTCACAGAGAAAGAGAGAGATGCCCCCCCCCCCAGCGTGATAAACAGTCAGAAGATGGATGGATAGACTAAATAATAAAGTTTTTAATATAAAATTCTGAACCATACAATCTGTAAAAGTTCTCTAGGAGTCAGGATTGTGCAATTTTTTTACTTTCAAAACATAAAATGAGCTGGACTGTTTACATTTGATTAGGCTAATTACTTATATTCAAAGACTTGGAGTGTGAGATAATGTGAGATTTTCCCAAGACAATGCAAAGATTTCTTTTTTGAGCCCACATGTTTGCTACTATTAAAATGATCTCACATCAAACTAAAATGAGTTTCATCTCAAGTGGGCATGTTTTTCCAGTATATACTAGAAACTACAAAGTCACTGCCTTGTGTGACAAGCTTCAGGAAAGTTCCTTGGGAAAGTAACCAAGTAACCAAGCCCCCCACATCACCACCACCACAAGCAAATCTCAAACGTATGAACTTCCCACTCAGCATAAGAAGGGTACACATGGGGTTTTTGCTTCTGTGCTGATATATGTAGTGAGAGCACATTTTCAGGTTATGACCATTGTCGACACTTAAATGGCTTGAATATCCCAAATAAAGAAGTAATAAGATATATATGCACTTTGTGTCTTGAACTAAAAAAAATGGTTTGCTCCAAAGAAGCAAACTCCATTTGACCTGGAAATAATCCCTGGAAGAACGATTCATCAGCTGTAGGATATAAGGGACGAGCCACAGTGAAAATGAGGTCACACCCTTCTTATTTAGCTTAAGATTTGGTTATACAGATATGCTTTATTTGTAGCAGAGTAATTTCTTACTATAAATTCTGGTTAGTACGCTTCAAGTGCCTAGAACAAGTCTATTGCAATCTTAGCTTTGTGTGCAGGAAAAATAACTGAAGCATGGTTTTAACTGCAATTTTCAGTCTCTGCCTGCTTTACCAAATTTTATACATTTTCTGTATAAAACTGATCCGACACAATTCAGGATAGTACATTCCACCAGCTGTTTCAGAAGGTTGGTTCAAAGAAAGTGCAAGCACTCCAAAGTGAATTGTTAAGGCTTGTGTCAATCCATAGAATCAATTGCAAAATGTTAAGAATTCATGGTATGTTTCACTCCAATAGAACCATTTGTGGTGGCCATTTTGTTCATGCCCAACAGTAGAGAAAAGACTAAGCCAATCAAGTTAGTGCTGGAATTGTACTGGGAGACCAGTGTCACTTGACTAACCCTGTTTTTGCTGATCACCTTGGCAATGGGATATTGACATAAAAGCAGTTTCTTAGCGTGTATCTGATACAAACGCGGAAGTGAGGTTCGCCATTTGCCATTCTGCCAGTCTCCTGGTAGACGTAGTGCTGCAAGGGCGGATCTCCACAGCCCCGACAGCCAGATGCCCTTTTGTCATTTATTGCCCACCCATTCCTGCATGTCCCAGAACATGTATTGTTGTCCAGCATCGGCCACATATAGGAACATTCTCAGTTTATACAAATCAATGAGTTTTTTCCCATATTTAAATAGCTTAATAATAATATTGAATGTATCAAATAATTTTTTGTTAAAAAATCTGTATATAATAAATACATTTATATCATCCATGCACCACCTGTTTGTTTACTATCATTATTATTATTATTATTATTATTATTATTATTATTATTATATGCACAATTTATCCTGTCATTGTTTTGCACTATATGTTTTTGCGTCTGTGAACTTTATGTACCTCTCAGCTGTATGTAAGACACTTTCCCCCTGAGGCCCAGATAAAACCTATCTTTTATAAGATAAGCATAAGCAGTCTGTTTACATCTGTACTAGGAAAGACTTAACTGAAGTATTTCTGCCACTAAAATAAATAAAACGAAAACAAGTGACCCAGTTCTCAAAATTGTAATTACTCAGCACTAATTAAAGAGACCTGTGAATAGACATGGTTCATGAGAGGTACGGCATCGTCAGGGATTTTGCACGACGAGAACGAAAGCGCTACCTCGCCACACAGGTTACCGCGACGAGGTGCGGAGGAATCCCAAAGCGAGGCGTGCGCGACCAGATGGCCGCGTCCTTCCTCACAGGCAGCTAGTTCCCAGGAATCTTCACCACCTGTCTAGTGTGCAAACAAAGGGCGATGCGGCTGGGCTGGGGATTCGCGGCTTGAATCAGAACCTGTCATACAGGCAGCAGAATGCCACCTGTGTGGGCTCAGTAAAGGTGATCAAAACAGCGGGGGCACATATGGTCGTGGTCACCGCTGACAGCTGTTCAATGCTCCTGGAAGAGATTTAACATGGACGGCAGCGGTGTCTCCAAGCTTCCACATAAGTATACAGCTGTCATGTGCTATATCCTATCGCGTAAGTTATCTCTCAGGAGTAAAGGCTCATTCTGAGGGACCACAGGGCGGTCATTTTTTTTCTTCTTTTTGGTGACATTATCTGAGGCAGTGCTGGAGATTTCGGGCCCCATGAAAGCGTGTCATATTAGGCCCCTAAGCCACACCTGTCACAAAGGGGCCCATGCAATCATTCTACCCACCCTTCCCCACGCCCCCCCACGCCCCTCCCCCACCGAACCCCTTATAGTGCCCCTGATTATTTAAAGCACCTTTTGGAAAGTCCCATGACATACAAAAAATGAAAATTCCCAATTGAATGATCTTTTAATTAATTTGAAAATATATGACTGTATAAGAACTTCAAACCGTTTACCCGTTATGTTCAAACCAGGTGTTTTTCTATTTTAGATGTATTTGACATCGCTTTTATAATATTGCATATTTTTTGTCAGCAAACATCATCAACAACAAAATAATAATAATCATAACAATAATAATAGTAATCATAATAATACATTTAATTGAAGAACATTCCGGTTTAGATTGGGAATGTTTTGTGGTACATTTTGTCCATATACAGTTTTGCATAATAATCAAACACGACCCTCTGTATGTTGATAAAAAGCACAAAACAGAAATGAAATGACAAATAAAATTGGAATTTAATTATTTCTTACAGTTTACTATATAAATCTTATAAGATAAAAGGTCACAGGATTTCATCTGCCTTCTACAGAAATTGCATATGTTTATCATACTAAATAAGAGATAAAATTACAGTAATCAAAAATCATAATCACTAGCTATAGATCCCGCAAAGAATAAATGAATATGAAAACAACTGGAGAGCTGGCAAAGATTTCAAAATATGTGTGACTCATAATTCTGCGTATTATTCTTCATCATTTCTTCCTTTCCGCAGGTCAGTGGGTAGCCCTGTTCATGCACGGTTCTAGGGTTAGGGCTTTGGACCCTGAGCCATGGCTGTTTCCTCTAGTTTTGTTAATCATGATGCATGATGGTGTGACTGCATTTATACATTCAGTAACATCCAGTCATCCCATCCAGGGTGTACCCCTGCCCTGTGCAGCCTGGAATATGCTCTAGGGCCCAGTGTGACCCTGTCCAGGTTAAGCAATTGGAAGATAAATGGATGGGTATACAGGGGAGTATTACTTATAGTTCATAAAAGAATTGTTGAAGAAGATGTTAGAAGATAGATGATTAAAACAGTTTTAATAAATCCTTTGTAAATCATACAATTATGCACACAACACCCTCCAAGAGGAATGCATGTACCTCTGAAACAAATCACAGTGAAAAAAAAAATCTAATAAACCCCCAGTTCTTTTATACTACTTATCCAGTGTGAATATCCAGTTCTTCTTTTAAATAATCTATTTCAGTAGTCAGCTGCTTTTTCTTCACCCTGATATCTATAATTAGCACCAGTAGTGATTTAAAACATTCTGATCTATGAGTTCTAGAACTGGGAGGACGGCACTGCATTATCTAGATAAAGATCTCCATTTCTTAGACACTGTCTAGCCTTTGACTTTGCACAGTGACATCATAAAAGGGAGCGCACTACATCACAGGACTTTCACCATGGAAGCCTCCTGATTTATTCATAGAGTGGCATCAATAATTAGCACGCAATGAATGCAAAGACACATACATGGGTTGGTCCCCAGCTTGCCAGCTTGCCCCCCCGCCCCCCCCCACCCAAATTATTTTGACCCTGTTTTAAGGGGGCTCATCCCAAGTTTCCCACTGCTCATTAACTGCCACTGGGCAGATATGAACATGCTTTTTCATTGACTTGTCCAGCAGACCCTATTATGAAATTATATCTAGAATGCTGGCTTACTTTAAGGTTTCAAATTTAGATTATGTCAGTACATTTACATGACTGAAAAATAGAGAATTTAACTTATTTTGTAATGAAATTTCCACCATGATTTTCATCTGCATGCAGTGTAATATTTCAAAATTAAATCAATTTTTGTATTTTTTCTCTGATCTCCAAACAGTGTATCATTTGGATCAGCTTCCATTAAAGTTGTTGCCGACAGGCGACATGCATTAACCACGGAGCCAGTGCTGTATGATCAAGCTCACATACTCTAAATTACTTACTTGGAGACTGCAATGTATCGTTTGCATTACTAACAATAGACCAGAACACTGAATAAGTTACATGGTTTTCCAGTTTGTTATAATCTAATTCACATTATTTACATTATTATTGATGGAGATGATGGAGATCAGCAGGCTGTTAGAAAAACTACTTTCAAGTGTGTTTTTTAGTCTATGCATTTTTACAAGGCAATTGGTAATTTTATGATGTTTCTAAGAATTACCTGCATGTTATTTTAGAGATAGAGATGATGGCACCAATCATTTGTTTGAAATGTTACATTTTTTTGTAATTCCACAATCCATACATTTTTATATGAAAGTTGGTGATTTTTTTTGATATATCAAGGAATTGCCTGCATGTTCTTCTGCAGCTGACATTCTGGGCACAGACTGCCTGGTATCAGGGAAGTCAGCCCATGGTTTTCCATTCAAATTAGGAATCTCCCACTGTTGGGCTCAGTGCCGCCACATACCTGCCAGTTGTTTAGAGTCTGCACAAGCTCTTTATTTTTGTATATGGACACTCAGTTTTTGTGACATTATTATTTCGGTATGGAGCCATATTGTCCGGGGCTGGACAGAAGAGACGCAGTAAATATGACTTATAATAATGGCGTGAATCATTTGATGATTATAATCTGAAAAAATCTTGATCGAAATGTTTTTTTTTTCTTCATCGGTTCCCAAGGTCAAATGCTCCTTATAATTTTGAATAGACTGATAAATAAACTTTTTTTTTAATCAGCCCCCAGCAGGGTAATTAATACTACTGTAGGTGCACCTTGAAATATAAACAGATGAGTCCATTATTTCAGTCCTTCATCTGACATTTACCTGATCATTAATTCCTGCCTGCTTTTCCAGACAAACCTCTGACAGCAAAGACCTGTATACAAATGCTTGTTTTTCCTCTCTTGTGTTTTAGCATAAATGGGCAGAAAAGGCTCACACTTCAATGGAAATGAAAGTCAGCTGGTCAGAATGTCAACTGGCAACTGTACTGTGGGTCACGGCTCACACTAAGGCAGTTTTACTGGGTTTAAACAGTGTACAGTAATAATGTATATGCCCTTTGAGAATGATAAGGGAATTGCTTATTATGACATATTATATACATTTTTGAATAGACAGAAATTGATGAACAGTCTTTAAAGGCCTTTAGTAGAGTTTAGAAAGGCATGGTTCTGTCTTCCTGGTCTAACAACAGTAATTAGCTTCTTTTGTTGCAAGTGTCAACAATGTTGAAGCCATATGAAAAGCTGTCAAGACTAGTTTGAGTAAAGTAAAAAGAATGAAACGAGTTTCTCACAAGCAAAAACAAAAAAAAGCTTTAAAATAATTCTAAACAAAAGTTTTGGTGATAAATCAACAACAGGATATTTAACGAAAAACAGACACCTGTGATAGTAATACAGATCTCCATGTTTCATCACATTAACATGAGTTGATACATTTCAGTTTTAATGGCATGATTATAATGAACTAGACACTTATATAATTAAGAGTGATAACCAAATACTCATAGTTTGTGTCTCCGTGGACTTGATCTGGAGTTTGGAAAAAAAAATCAATTAAAACAATCAAATTAAACACTAAAATTTATTCCATAGTGGACACTGTCCTTCAAGATATTTATGTACTAATTTTTCAAAAACTCCACTGCAAGACACATGCACCCTCTTGCATAAATCTCCTTTCCTATAGAAAACCACCATCAATGTCTAAGAGCAGCCAATATCATGGTGTAATGTTACCGATACACCATAAAGCATTTTGCTTCAGAGGATGTAATATGTTAAGTGGAGTCACAGTCATTAACGTAACTCAATATCGATATGTTAATACATTAAGATCGAATTAATAGCTTGGCCAAATTTATAAAACTTCACGTTCATTTTTCAGCCTGTTCTCTGTCTTTTGTCCTGCATATAATTAACAATATACACAATAAAAATATAACATTAACACAGTAAGTGTACCTCCTAATGAGTCTAGCTATAATTATGCAATAGTAATTATTAGAGTTGTCTAACATGATTAGAAAGTTACTATTATTATTTATTTATTACCTATTATTAGAAAGTTATAGCTCATTCTGATCAAAATAATTCTGATATTTATTGATTTTGTAACTATGTGGGAAACAGGAATTGCTCATTTAACAATGAACATTTAAAATGGGAAAAAGGAGACGCATAATCTGTCTCAAAGTGGATTAAAGGGAGATATTGTAGACATGCCTCATGTACCAAACACTAACAAATTGTAGTCAAAGGTTCATATTAATAGCACAGCAAAATTTGGGATCTGTTTAGGCTCACTTATAATTCTCTACTTTGCAGAATGAGGATTTATGGAAGGAAAATGAGCCCTCGGCCAGCATTTATTTCAAAAATGTAAAATGAAGCATGATGGGACAGCACTGAATAATAAAGCTCTGCTATAAAAAGCCCGGGGGTCAGAAATAAGGTTGGGAAGTTTTGACGATGACTGTAGTTCATGTACTTCTACTGGAATCTGCGAAAGTTAAAGATTTTGAAAGACAATAGCTGTCTTAATTATGTTGATTTAAAAGTTAATTTAAGTCACCTGCATATGAAGGTTTTTTTTTCTTACAGTAACATTACACAAGGGATACTGGTGTATACTATCATATGACATATCTATTCTATTGTCTGGAATACACAGTAATTAAAGAATTCATACACTGTTCATACTAAACTAATGAAAAAAATATTAAGTACAAATTCTTTGGCAAGGTGTAGTAAGGTAAGGTGAGATAGAACTGGTGTGTGTGTTAATACGTGTTTAACAAATATATGTGTAAAATGCTTAGTTTGTTTCCACATTTTGCTATATATTTATACCTGAGTGTCCTGTGTGCAAGTATGTGTGGTTAATTAAATATATACCTGTGCAATTTTGAAAAATTATACTGCATGCGGATACAGGTCATGGTGGAATTTTCATTCCAAAATAAGTTAAATTCTCTACTTGGAATTTTCAGTCATGTGAATGTACTGACGTAATCTAAACTTGAAACCCGAAAGTAAGCCAGCATTCTAGATATAATTTCATAATAGGATCTGCTGGGCAAGTTAATGAAAAACCATATTCATATCTGCCCAGTTGCAGTTAATGAGCAGTGGGAAACTTGGGATGAGCCCCCTTAAAATAGGGTCAGAATAATTTGGGGGGTGTAGGTAAGCACGGCACCAACCCATGTATGAGTCTTTGCATTTATTGCCTGCTAATTATTGATGCCACTTAATGAATAAATCAGGGGGCTTCCATGGTGAAAGTCCCATGATGAAAAGTTGTCTCTTGTATGACATCACCATTTACATATAAAATAATATATAATTCCATCCCAGGGTGTACATGCCTTTTTGGAATTACCCCCCTGCCCCCAAACTCTATAGTAGATAAGCAGTTGGATGGATGGACAGAGTTATTAAAAGATTTAAATTTATGTGTGACGGGCTTCAAGCATTTCAATTATTTCTTATCCAAAAATTTTGGGGCTCTTATAGAAGTATGTTCATATTAATATTCATGGCTGTTTATAGTATTATGCATGATATTCTGTGAAAGAAAAGAATGATGTTTAACTGTTCATACAGGAATCATACTGAGAAATCAGAGGGAAATGACATTCTGAATCATTTTCTAGTAATATTATAGAGTGCTGCTCAGGTATTCAAAAAATAACTCATTGCCTTGTTCTTAGGGCAGGATACTTTAGTCACCTCAAACTAGGCTATGCTCCAGTTTTCCTTTCTAGATTCTAGTACCTGTTCTACAAAACACATCAAAACTCAACACATCCACACAGCAGGCTCAGGCTTGAAATGACAGGAACATTAACCTTACACTTATATCCATATTCACAACAAGCAGAGGATATATGTCCTGTCAAGATGATCCTTTTGGTCATTTTAATAAAGTGTCCTACCACTTTAAGTTTTATTGGCTTTTGGATTGACGCATGACTAACAGAGCCTGGAAGACACGGAGGTCCCCTGGTGCCCCCTGGAGGTGGTCACTTGAACATCATTCCAGCTGCTGCCGAAACCAGAGATGTGGTCACGCATAACAGATCAAGTTCAGCAGGGACTTGCAAAAATCCCATAGACAAAAAAGGAACACACACCACAATAAATAATTAAGCTCACCGAGATATTTTCTCCCAACCTTTAAGCAGCACTGAAATGTTCCAGTAATCACTCATTACGCTTCTCGGCATTGGATACCGGTTGCAATGCATCTGCTTTGCATAGCGGAGGCCAATTAATCCTGCCTGGCTGAAGCCCTTTAAGCAGCCAGGCTAAGGCGATTAATGGGATTCTGGAAGGAGCTGGGGGGGGGTTGGGGTGTGGGTGTCCGCTGCTGGCGGGTGGAGCTGACGAGAGGCTTATCTTTGCATTTCAAAACCCATTCGATGAGGCGCCAGGAACCTCTGTTACTTTGAAGAAGATCTGAGGGTAGACAGGTGATGAAGGTTCCCGCCGGCCATTTTGGTGCCAGAACTCTTAAGCAACATTTTCAGGTGGCGGTTCAATCTGTTTAGGCTTATGTCAGGTTTGTGATGCTGTGTTATGCTGCTTGCTTTTAGTTCTCTTGTATGTTAATCAGCATAAAACTGAAAGAAAGAATCAGTCAGACCTGTTGGAGGTACAGTAGCATCATTGATCAGCGTGTTAATCCACAGTAGACCAAAGATGACTCAAGGAACATTTTTACATTAAACCTAGATCACCTTCACATTTAACATTAAACTTTCATGTTAAAATGATAAAGGAATTTCAATAAGATTTTTTTTTCTCATGTTAACGAAAAACTGGGCAAATTTTTTTAGATTCTCCAATTGACCGGCCAGGAACCGGAATCGGTTGGTTTTGAGTGTGTTCTGCTCGGACCGGTCCATTTTACACATGCAGCACACATCATACGCACAGCGGCCTGCAGCTTCACAGCCACATGAGCAATTTCACCCAGACAGATGTGATCACTATAAACAGTTGCTACTGTATTAATTTTCACAAAAATTAAATACTGATTGAAATTTTAATTAACCAAAATGAAGTATGTCTATCTGAAAGAAATTATCGTACGAATATTAAATTTGATGCTCTCACTTGCTATCCGGCTAAATTTCTCAATTTATCGCTTATTTGTCACACGTGGCTACAATGCAGTGGAAGAGAAAGAGAAAAGCCAAAACTTAGATATTATACAAGGCAGCAACACAATGTCAATATTTCATCTTTATTATTGATTGATACCTCCAATGGAACTTCATTTTAAGGGTTTTAGTTTATAAGCAATTAGCAGAGTGAAATAAAGAAAACAAAAATAATAAAGAAATGAAAGAGGATTGCATGTGTAGGAGAATAACTAGATGTCACTGTTTACAATATTGCAATATTGTTTTACAATATTACAAGAGCAGAATTTTCCAAAAAAAAAAAAGGAAAATGTTTTTAAATGACAAAATTACTTATTTCAAACTTACTTTTTCATAATTTAATCTCAAAAATAGAGGAGGCGCTACATCTTCTTCCTCTATGGACCAACCTTCTCTGCTCACTACAGAGTCATACAAATCACAATCGGCATGACACTTAAAAACAGGTATACTGTGAAAACCATCATTGACATATATTTATGCATTTATACATTTTATTTGGCAATATATGTTAGTCCCTGTGAGCTTGATCAGGGTAAATAGCAAGGAAATTGGATGGATGGAGGGATGGATGGATGGATGGATGGATGGATGGATGGATGGATGGATGGATGGATGGAATTTATTTTAGTCTGATTTAGTAATACATAGAAACCATTATTCAGTGGCTCTGTTATTTAATAGGAGTCTGTGATGATTCAACATCTTGAGGTGGAAAAGGTCCTACCTTGTTGCTTTGCCCAACTTAAGTGGGGGGATAATTATTGGTGCAAACAATAAGGTCTGATTTCAGCTATTGGCTTACTGATGCCATTTCTGAGCTTCTGAGACAGTTGAATCAGATTCATATTGTCCAAATGGAGAAACGTGGACCTGCAGTGTTTCTTCCCAGGGGAAAATGTCCTTCTATAATGTCTTGAAAAGTAGGGGTTGTTCATATAGTCATTTTAAGATGCTTTTTGAAATAGCAGCGCTGGCATGCTCCCCTAAAGGCTGAGTAGTCTCGTTTGGTGTTCATTTGAATAGCATGCAGTCTCAGAATGTACATCATTACATATGCACAGTCCTCTTTGCATTTGCGAAAGGATTTCATTTGTCTGTCATAGACAGACAGTGCTGTATCTGTAATATTTAAATGTACTGTATAAGAAGCAAATTGTAAAATGGAATTATCCTAAGCTTTAGTGAGTACTGCAACTTTGTTGTGCTGCAAGTAATGTTACCTGAGATAAAAAAATGTAGGTCTGCTATAAGCATTCAGTCAGTGGCTTTACTGCTTAAAATCTGAACTGTGATATATTGATATTTCCTACAACTAGTATAAGAATGGTCAGGTGATTCATTTATGGTAAGTGATTACAGACATGTGACACAGACAGTTAGGTTTATTGTTATGAAGGTTTCAATGATGCACCACATTGTGTTTTCTAAGCTGACAATGTTATTTTTGATGCCACTTTTGATTGTTTTTAGGAGGATTTACTAAGGGTGAGAGCAACAATAAGGATGGTGCAGCAGTTCTGGAAGAGAATGGAAGAGCGGCGATGATGGTGATGGCGGTTTTCTGGGCTTTAGTGGTTGACCCCCCTAATGATTCTGATGTGTAATAATTAAAATGAGAAAAGTGGTCAGTATTTGGAAACTATCAGACAGGTAAGTGAAGCTAAACATCTGCAGATGATGATTTTGAAGGTGAGTTTATACAGGTGTTTTTTTCTTCCATAGGATACAACAAGGACCACAGTAAGAGTGAAGGTTACGAGAACGACAGTGACGACGATGAGGGCCATGATGACGGTGGCGGCAGTTTGCCCAACCTTAATGACAGTGCCCCCTGGTGGTCATGATATTATATAGTCAGAATGGAGAAAACAGGATCCATGAAGCAGGTAAGTATAGACAGGAAATGGTGTAATCAAAGGTGAGTGTCAGTCTTCAAGATTTAACATCATTTTGGTTTCAATGGAGTGTAAGAAATGAAAGCTGTAAACAGCTAAATTGCATTAGTTAGCCAACCCAAACAAGTGCAGGAACCAGGCGATAACATTGAATTATTAAATAATATTTGATCTATAAAAAAAAAATACATCTAGGTAAAGGAGTGAAATTAACAATTCTTTTCTGCTTTTCCAGTCTACTTTTGCACTGTAATTATGTCATACAATGTATGTAGTAATTCTGTGACCATATAAAATTGCTACACACAGAGAAGATCGTTGGGGAAAAAAAAACATATACAATGTTCTTGTTTTGTTATAAATAAAATGGGCATGCTGTTCAGGAGTCCATTTAGGAATGGGGGGCTTCAGGGTATGTTAGGAGCCTGTGTGTGTCATTTGGCACTGCGTAGTGAGCTTATCGATTGACCACAGGTTTCCTAGCATTTAAAAATGAATGACCTTTTTCTAATGAATAATGTGTTTACAAATGGTGTTGGAAAAATCGCCATTATCATTTAGATACAAGCAGAGCCCCAGGTAGACTTGTTGCAAATGCTAGCAGCAAACAATCGTCTTTTGTTAGGGGTTCAAAACATTAGGATTTTCTTATATTCAAGTGTCATATAAAAGGAATACTACATTTGGAAATGTATCTTTAATCACCAGTCTTTTTTTCTGTTATAGTTTGGATTGTCTGAAAGTATGGACGTCATTTTTCCTTTCTATTGAAAACACAGAAATTTTAGGCTTTAATCAAGATGACTATTATACTGTATTGTTCTAAGCCACCCAGTTTCCTCTTTTGATTCATCTGCATAATTAAGCTTTAAATTGAGGTCATTATGCCTATATAAATATGAACAAGATCTTCATAGTCTGTAACCTGATGTCCATTTACCATATCAACACCTACATGTTACATCAATTTTGTAGTATTTTAAAAATGTATATTGGCATTCAGAAATGATTGATTTGTTTTGATTTGTTTATCTGGCAGATGTACTGCAAGGGGGACACAAATAAACACTGCATAAAATACTGCAAGTTTACGAAATAATCAGTATTTATCCATCACCATCCATATATCCATCCATTTATGCAGTACAGGCTAATGTAGCATGTCCTAAGGCAGACAAGTTCCCAGGACAAGATGTCCATCGCAGTGCACATACAGGAACACATGTTGGGAAAATTATAAATGTCAATTCACTTAACTGTAGGTTTTTGAACTGTGACAGGAAACCAGAGCACCCAATGGAGGCCTGTGCAACAGGCAGAACAAACTCCCTCTCACAAGAAGTAGGGGTGTGATATGATAAGATGGTAAGACGGCCAGACCTCGTCCAAGAAGTATTCCAGGTAGTATTACAGGGGGTGATTTGGGGTTGTAATTAGCTGAGGTTAGTGCCTCAAGCTGTCCTGTAGGCCAGAACCCATGTTTTACATATAATGCAGGCTGTACAGTTAAGGTGGTGGAGAGAAACAACGAGTGACATATGAGTTTGGGAAGTACACAGCGAATCAAAATTGCATGTTCATTTGACAGTCTGCAGAAATGTCAAAGCCTCTTATTTGTTTACCTGGTGATAAACGAATGCTTTGTTTTGTCTAACTTTGTTAGGATAATCATTTTTATTATATTTACCCTGCTCCACAGGGTAAAGCGTACCATCTGGTGATGTTATTCTCGTGTTACTACTTTTAGTGTTTAAGGTAATTTCTTGCACACTGAATTCCAAGTGATTTTTCTGTCACTTTTTGGAGTGCAATGAAATATCATTTTAAAATGTAAAAAAAATTACTGATTTCACTGCAAATTTGGAAGAAGATAAACTAAATTTTATTCAAGCTTCTCAAGCAATAATACAGTACAGTGCATGAAAGGGAAATGGCTTGCAGACTTTTAAATACAGCCTGTCACCATCTTTGGTTAGATAGAAGTGAATCACGTGACACATCCCCGTTGGGCCCAGCTTGCTCATTGGGAACTTCACTTTCCCGGGACCAGTAATCCAAAAAAAGAAGTTGCTTTGGTACTCAGTGCAAACTGCCTTAAGGTAAAGTATGTAGTAAAATAAATCAGATACTGCTCACTTAATGTCATTATAGGACAGAAAAACGGAGTTTTGATGTATCTGTGCCCATTTTTATCCGTTGATGTAATTCGTATATTTTAACGTTAACAAGAACATTGGAAAAATAATGGTCTCCCAAGACTCCTGTACAGAATAAATTCTTTATTTTGTAGAATCTGTGAGTCAAAATATGTAACAATTATATTAATAATTCTCTCAAAGAAGGTAGCCACCAGTGATTAATGAAAGCTGAATGATTATTAGATTCACAAAAAAAAAAAATCTTTTTATGACCTTGACTATGACAAAACTATTTTTTGGTAACTTGTCTCCATCAGCCCTGCCCAGATTGATTTAATAGTAACAATGTCATTTATCTAAAAATGAAGGCAAAATCTCCTAGAAAGAGGAAAATCCACCTTTTTCTGGGAAGTTCAGATAAAAACCTTACATGCTTCCTGGAAGAATTTCATTAAATTAGTCGGTTATCTAAAAAGTAATATTTAATGTACTTTTCAGTATAATAATCACATGTGCTACTAGGGGTGGGTGACCTAAAATTATTATCACAGTATTTTTTGCTTTTTGTACAGTAACAGTATTATATCACGGTATTAATTTTTTCCAGGTTTTGAGAGGATTAGTATCCTGTCCCTTTATATGAATTAAAATAAATCTTTTATAATGTACTCAGTGACAAAAAAGTTCAGGACCCAGAAGTAATAGTCTGATCTGGATGTAATTTGGTACATGTACAGACCAGTGATTATTCGATTTGCAAGGAGCTGGTGCATCTAGTCACCAGACACAGAGGATGCTTCTTAGACGCATTAGACAGCATTACCAACACTTGAAGGAGTTTGATGGGGTCACAGTGTGGGTTTGCATGAGGCCGGATGGCCGTATCATATATTTGCCCTGCATGTGGGGCATGCAGATGTCACAGTCACCTGATGTTGGAACCAACAGGCATGTAAGGGCACCCACACACGGCGTGAAGGTTCTGGTCACCCAAGACAGAGCACACAAAGGGAGGATCATCGTATTGTGCACCAAGCATTACAGAACCCCATGACATCTGCCTCTGCCATCCTGATACAGGTATTGGACTCTCTACAACGCCCAGTGTGATCCCGCACCGTGTCTGGACAACTGGCATCAGCCGGACTACAGGTTCACCCTCCCATTTGTAGGCTGCCATTAACACCAGCGCAGAGACGGCTGCGTTTGTAGTGGCGCCGTAACCGGGAGGCATGGACTGATGATGAGTGGCGTCGTACCATTTTCAGTGATGGGTCTCGGTTCTGCATTACCACAGATGACCGTCATAGACGTATGCCGGTACCGAGGGGGAGGACCAATCCTGCCAATGTAGTATAGAGATACACCGGCATTACTCCTGGCATCATGGCGTGGGGAGCCATAGGGTATGACATCATGGTGTGGGGAGCCATAGGGTATGACATCATGGTGTGGGGAGCCATAGGGTATGACATCATGGTGTGGGGGGCCATAGGGTATGACATCATGGTGTGGGGAGCCATAGGGTATGACATCATGGTGTGGGGAGCCATAGGGTATGACATCATGGTGTGGGGAGCCATAGGGTATGACATCATGGTGTGGGGGGCCATAGGGTATGACATCATGGTGTGGGGAGCCATAGGGTATGACATCATGGTGTGGGGGGCCATAGGGTATGACATCATGATGTGGGGAGCCATAGGGTATGACATCATGGTGTGGGGAGCCATAGGGTATGACATCATGGTGTGGGGAGCCATAGGGGATGACATCATGGTGTGGGGAGCCATAGGGTATGACATCATGGTGTGGGGAACCATAGGGTATGACATCATGGTGTGGGGAGCCATAGGGTATGACTTCAGGTCATCTCTGGAAGTGATTCGGGGCTCTGATGACACAGCGCTACATCAGTGACATCCTGCGTCTGCATGTCTTTACCCCACCTGAGACAGAACCCTGGCACAGTTTTTCAACAAAGACTGTACCAGGTGGTACAACAACAAAGACGTCCACATAAGGCACGTGTGTCTATGGGCTTCCTGCATCATGTTGAGGTCCTCCCGTGACCAGCCAGGTGGCCCAATCGATCCTCCAATCAAATGTGTGGGATCAGCTTGGATGTTGACTCAGACCCAGTGCCAATCGGCAGGATCCCAATGGCCAGTTACAACAGCTGTGGGCCAACGAACCGCAGGAGAGAATACAACAGCTGTATGACTCCCCTTCTGCACTGTGTCCAGGCCTGGAGGGGTGCCACACCCAAATGACATGGGACCGGCAATATGCCCATCCTGTTGTCTGTTTGATATTATAATTATTGTGATACAGTCACAGGACCTTTCACCACGTACAGATTCATTTCATTTCCATCACTCTGTCTAGATGCTTACCTTTTTTTGTCACTGAGTGCATGTTAAGTACGTTAATTGTTAAGTATGTTAATTGCTGATTTACATTTTAATTGCAGTTGGGTATGGGTGGCTTTATTTAGAAAAGATACAAAAAGTTTTCTCATATTTGTTTTATAATTGTCGGGGTAACAATGCAAAGGGAATGACAAGCTTTTTCATCCGAAAATAGTGTATTTTACTTTTGCCAACTTTGGTCAGCTGGCTAAAATAAGACCTTCAGTTTGAGACAAGTCTGCACACACATGCACACGCATTTACATGTATGTATGTATGTTTTTTTTTTTTTTGTAAATGGTCTTGAGTTTGCAAACACTCCCAGCGCTTTTGATGTACCTAATTTTAGGTTTATAATGGAATAATATAGATTTTCCATAAGATTTCTTGCGTGAGTGTGAGAGTCTGAAAGTGTATCATGCCAGCTTCATGAGCGTCGGCAACCCTTAAAACATATGCTTTTTAATTGTTTTACCTGAGTTTATTTGTATAAAAATATCTTTATACAGCTGTTAAATAACATAACCTTTAACTAACATGAATTCACCAATAAACTATGTCTATTTATCCAAAATTTTATGAAATACTGCCTTTGAAGACTTTTCAGCTGTAGGATTTCATGACAAGCAGCCGCTCTTTAGGAAAATTACGACTTTTTGGTTGAGGGTGTTAGATTCGTTGCTGTTATTAACAGTAATGGCGCATTAGCGCAAACAGAAGGGCTGCAAACACCAAAGTACGTCTTGCTTGGAGGTTAAAGGAGTTTGATGTTCTTTGGTATGGGAAATGGGTAGTTCTAGTCTTAAGTGGGTAGTTGTGCCTTTTACCACGCACCTTGCATGAAGCCTCAGCGCATTATATATGCTGATTTAGTGAATATGTTTTACTTTTTATTTTGCTGCTGTATATATGTAACCAGGTAATTTTGTTTAATGCCTATAATTACATAAAATCTGTTTATTTTGAATTCATGACACTGCTGGAGTATGTAATAGAAAAATCACACAACGCAGATAAATCGGTTACATAGACTATATAAGGATAAGTACTCAGATTTCAAATGAAGCTTTGAAGAAAATAAAATGCTTTATTTTTATAAATAGGCTGTTGTATAATTAGGCTGTAGACTTCTTGCAGTTTTACTGGTATAGTGCAAATCTGTATCACGGTGCACAATCACGCTGGTAGCAACTATGACACCAGTGCACTGCCCGCCCCTATCTTCTACCATCTTAGGATTTAGTTTGGATTAGTTTAAAGTCTTTCATGAAATACCAAATACAGACAATCCTCACTTGAACAATGATTTGTTCCTACAATTAGGACGTTAAGCGAATTGGTCAATAAGCGATATTTCATACCATCTGTAGATGTTGTTTTAATGTTACCTTTGCACCATTTATAACATTGTTTGTATATTTATTAATGTTTATACAATAGTGTGCTGTATACTGTAATAAACACTTTAGGTGTACTGTACTGTGGTGAGTTGTAAGCTGTAAGCAATTAAAATATGTTAGCAAATAACAAGACAGTTTCTCCATAATAATTTTAAATCCTTTGATTTTAGGTGTTAACTGTTCACATTAGTTAGGATTGTCCCTTTAACATTTTGAGCATAAGCAGTCAAATAACTGAAGAAAATATAATAATAAATGAATACTATACTGATAAAAATGACAAAATAAATAAAAAGAAAGTTTTTAACCTTTCTCGTTTGCCATTTTTCAAGCTGCAAGTGCTCTGAGGGAATACACTTGGCTTCTGGGAGATAAAGAGGAGAAACAAAAGCTCTGGCATATCGAGTTCTGGCAATGCGCTCAGTAGAGCTTCTAAAGTGTAGCCACAACAAAAGGCATGTTTTAAAAAAACCCACAATGCTATCCAGAGAAAAACAAGGGAGTGGAGAACAAAAGTAGGTCTGGAGTCCCTCTGGTCACACGAGCAAATGCACCAGCAAATCTAGGATGCTTGGATCCAACCAGCAAGGCTACTCAGATGTTAAAAAAAAACAATGTTTTTTTGGACAGAGTACAGTCTCCAATCAGTACAGTGCAACAGCACAATTCCAGCAACTTAGTTGATGCAGGGATTTACTCTTAGCTTTGTTTGGTAATCTTTCCTGATTTACAAGAACAGCATAGCTTTTTATGATATGATAATCTTATAATACGATGATGCTTAAAATATACTTCTTCCAGTAGAACAGCTCCCTTTGTAAATCCAAAAGCTGAAAGGTTCTGTTTTGCAGAGTTATTGCCTGAACTCACATTAAATATGTGTACATCTACAAATGAGCTTAATGAAAGTCCTGTGTATCTGATCTCCTCTAATGAGGGCCTTGTAAAGGCTATGAACTATGCAGGCAATAACTCGGCCTGGCCTAAATTGCTGATGCTAGCCCTCTAAACCAAGTGATGTGCTTTCTTGTTATTAAAAGTTGTCATAAAACCAAGGGCTTGAATACATTATTTTCCCTATTATAACTGTCAACCTTCACTCTATTTGATTAAGCAAAATCTTTAATATTTTTGGGAAAGCTAGAAAACTTCAGGGGTACTCCATGATTTTCATCTACAAAAAGCATTTAAAGCAGGATATGGGTATGGTTATACAGGATAAAGCTTTTAGACTCATTTCTGCTGTACCTCTTTAAAATAGCTGTGTATAGTTAGCAGAGCTCATTCTGAACGGATCTATGCTATCAAAATAAGAGTCTTTCCAAGCCAAGCCAGCCTCACTCTGACAGTCCAAGCCATTTTTCTGCAGTTATCAAGAGAACCAGTAAGTTATTTTTTCTGTACACCATGTACAGCTTTTAACAGAAACAAAGACCACCAGTGTAAGTCAACAGTGGCTCAATAAGTGACAGTTGTGATCAAGTCTAGTCAAGAGGGCTTAATTGTCATACCATCCTGACTGTACATATATTTGAGAATTTCTCCTGGAACAAGCCTGAATGTTCTATGGACCTGAAGCCGATCTGACTTCCTGCAGTGCTTGAGACAGGAAATACTGCCGCCTCCCATCCTATCCATGTTCTACAGAGGGACCTTCAAGAGTGTCCTCATACACTGAGCAATGCCATGAGATGAGCTTACTTTGACTTTGACTCTTGCAGACAGTCAGAAGGGGATGGATTCCATGTACAGTGCATGTAGTATACAGTGTAAGATCACAGGACAGTGTGAAACTGAGGTTTGTGAGGTTGGACTCACAACTACATAATACATGTACAGGGACAGGAAAAGTAGATCACAATGGGCTGGAAGATCTGGAGAAAAAGACGAACAATAGGGAATGATTAATCACGTTCTGTGAAGTCTGTTTTGAAACTCAGGGACTGGTGGAACATGCTGCCTTTTGCCAAAGGCTACATGAGAGGCTAAGATTACTCTTATCAGGCATCAGCCAGCATTCAGCAAAACATGCGTTATCCCCAAGTACACTTAGAAGCATCTATAGCTTGTTACCACATGTTGGCCCACTGAGGTAATGAATGCTTTGCAATGTGGTGCCATGGTCAGGCTGACAGGCGATGACTACATGGAGAGCTACTCCCAAGAGAGGGGATGGAATTATCTGTTGCCATTAATAAAGGCCACGTATCCCACTGAAGTCTCTAAAACTCTGCCATGTTTGACTCGTCAGGGGATTCCATGGGGAATTATGTGCGCAGTTTGATTCAGTTATACACAAGGCAGTTCATACAGCCCAGGCCACAAACGCAAATAAAAAGTGTCTAGAGGGGTTGTGCTGTGATCTCAAGGCTGATTTAGAATGTACGCCATCAGTAGCTGCGTAGTCGCATTGATGCACACCTCCCCAGAAATGTTACTTCAGGTGTCAGGCTACGACATGGGGTATGTCTACCGCTGGCGTAGATTCTAAGCAGAGATATAAATCAGCCTTCCCAGCTCCAAATGTGTGGGATGATTCCCAGTAGCATGGCATTGGGTTGTAGCAGTCAAAGGATGCTAGCAACCACTCCAAAAACGAAAAAAATCACAAAATAAAACTGGAAAAATGGGGGTTATTTTTGAAGGATAGGTAGTAACATGATCAAACAGATCAAACAATCTTCTTTGGTAATACTAACCTGCTATATACTAGCAATTTATGTACACAACAAATAACACTATACAACTTACATAAAACTGCATAATTTATGAAGCTATGCTAGACCTGTTAAAGTTCAAAACAACGAAAACTGTTACCATTCATTTAGAATTGTACAATTGTATGAAAAGCATTTGCTTTCAGCTACTTCTCCACTTTTCTTTGGTGTTGTACATGTGCACAGCTGATTGTACTTCAATGGAGAGACATAGGAAGATCAAAGATGTTGCCTCGTGTGATTTATGCTAAAGAATTGCCTGTGAGTTCATTGTGATAGTGCTGGAAAACCTGGAGCTAAGATGTGTTTAGATCCTGCTTTCAGCAAACATGGGTCCTGCTGTGTTCTAGATGTTCTTAGACGTTTGGAGTGCTGTCGTGTTTTGTCCTCCGTGGTTTATTGCCGCACATTCTCACTGTCCCTGTAGGGAAGCCTTGCTTTAATTCTCAGTGTTTACTGAGAGTCTTGCAGACAACAGGATTTTCCTTTGATTAGGTTTGTATTTATCTGGTATTTGAAGGTGTTCTGTGTGGTTTCCCGTTTTACATGTTGCGGGAGAGATTTAGAGACTCCAGTGAACTACAGAGAGATTAAAATGTTTACAGTACCATGCAAAACTCTTAGGCAGTCAAAGAAAACGATGTTTCACTGATCTTATGTTGATGTCAAACTATGTCATTGTCTGTCAAAGTGTGTCAGCTCACCCATTTCAAAAGCTCTCCTTAAAGTCCCCTCTGTGTTTGCATCCAGTACACCCATGCATTTTATGCCTCAACCACTAGAACACCATGTTCGACTAATCAGTACCTCATTCATTTATGTAACAAATTTATTTAACAAACCAAATCAATCAATCGATTGAACTGGTCGTGAGATTTAACAAACAAAATAACTGGAATGGCTGAGTTTCCCCCAAGGAGAGGTTTGGGAACTGAAGTAGTGTTCATCTAGACTTCCAACAAGGTATCAGTAACTTACTGTACAGAACAGAAGAAATGTTCTTATGTTTTGTTGCATTACAGTTAATTTGCATATGTTCTAATGTTGAAGTGTTTTTACAGAGCAAATTTAAACTTACTACCCAAATAAATAGCATTAAACATTTTCGTTCACTCTGCCTACGACTTTTGTCCAGTACTGTATATATTCAAGTAATTGCCAAGGTATATTATGCTGTGTACTGTGTTGAAGGTTCAAGTTGTTTTGAACTTTTAGCTGTAAGTATGCATAAAGGTATTGTATTTCTGAATATATTATATATTGTGCTATAATCCAGTAAAGCAATGGCTCAAGTGGTTTTGAGCGTCAAAAATAAGCCATGTACTCCACATGTAAAAGAGCAAAGATGCCACTGTGTTGACTGGAATAGCTTTGTAAGATGAGAGGTCTTTTGTTCTGACACGCTGAGGTCATTATGCAAAACTTATTGCTAACTTTTGGTCTTCACTCTGGTGTCTGGCCAAATTGCAGGGCAGATCTTTTGGGTTTGCTGATAAATTTTTTTGTCAGCTTAATGTTTTGCATTATGAATCACTACAACTGCCTTTCATCTCAAAATTAAGCTGTTAGCCTATACAATTTCAAGAATTACTGGATGAATGTGAAAGCCAAGAAATGTGTTTTTTCTAGTTCTAGTCGTGACATGTAACTATTATTGCAAATTCCACTTACATTCTAATTTGGACATCTTTACGCCCCAGTTAGGTGGTTACCTGTATTTCTGTGTTTCACTTAATGTCCATGTCTGAAAACACCATTTGTATAATTTTTTATAATTTTTTTTTAAAGTTAGAATATTTCATCCATCCATCCACCCATTTTCCAAACCGCTTATCCTACTGGGTTGCGGGGGGTCCGGAGCCTATCCCGGAAGCAATGGGCATGAGGAAGGGAACAACCCAGGATGGGGGGCCAACCCATCGCAGAGTTAGAATATTTATGTTCTATTTATTTATGACTTATTCTATTTATCTATGACCAAAATTTTCTATGACATAACAATGAGAAGTGTACCAGATATACTATTGGTATATACAGAGCCCTGGAGGGGGCACAGAGATTTATTATGATTATAATAAATCATGTGCATGATGTACAGTAGTGAGATAATACATCAGGGTCAAAAAATACATAAAATCGGCAGATGATTTGATTTTTTTTGGCGTTTGTGATTTGCTATTTTGGGCCTTTGCATTTATTTTTATTTTATTAAATTTGACATTTTGGTTGTTTGTGTTCTTGCCTAAAGAAAAAACGTGATCACAAAGTCAGAAGATGGAGTGAAGTACAACAGTACTGTAGGTTTTATCATAGTATATTTATAACAAATCTCTGTAATCTTTCTACGGCAGAAATTAGGCATTATGGTCATCTAATGCTTAATACTGAGCATGGTAATAAGCAATATACATACAGTACATCTCTGAGTCTATATCATTGTAATCATTTACATCTCCCATTCCAAATTTATATTCTTGTACTTTTTTGATGAATAAAAACTATATTTTGTGGTCATCTAGCCATTATTTACTTCATTATTTCACATTTCAGGTAGCTTTTATTGACTTTTATTTAATAAGTAGGTTACGCAGTTTTTCATGACTGTTTTGCTCTACATTACATTGCAACATCATCGTAGCCGGAAAGCACAGCTATACTGTAGTTCCCTTTGCTGTCAGAGTTTACACCCTCATTAAGTGCCATCTCCTGGCAACCCAAGAATTAAATCACATTAATCAGCCTTTTTAGAATCTCATGGTGTCATTGTGTTTGGCTAGCTGGATACACATGCCTATTAATCCTCCCTAAGATTGCCACTGTGCATTTTAAGAAATAAGGGAGCCCCCCCCCCACTTCTCCGGTTCCACGATAATGAAATTTACAGGGGGGTTATTGCACCACCTTAAACTACATAACACATTGCGTCCAGTGTTAGGTTTCAAACTGGACATTTTTTTTGTTAAATATTACCCAAGCACATATGAGGCAGGACAGGTGCAATCTCTAATCCTCACATTCTCCGACTGCATCATTACATTAACATGTTCCTTTAGCACAATTAGAAAAAAACAAATGAATGTTCTTATTTATATCATATATACAGGATTAGCTACAGTCAACTAGAACAAATCATAGTATTTTTGACTCTTGGCTTTTTCACTTAGAGTATGCCAATTCTTTGCCCACAAAACAACAAGGAATGTTGTTGGCAAACAAGTGACTATCTTGCCTGATAGCTGAACTCTGAGTGCTGAGTCTGTAAAAGTGATTAATCACGCTCCTTTTCAGACACACGTGTACAGTGATCCCCCACCTATCGCAGAAGTTATGTTCCAGACCCATCAGCGATGAAAATCTGCTATATAGAAAGACCATATAACTAAACATTTTTTATTGTTTAATCCTTAAAATACCCCTCCCACATGTGTTGAAAGCAATAGGTGAAAATCCACGGTATAGAAAGACTATATAAATAAACAACGCAATACAAAGAGAACTTGATGTGTCTGGGAAAAATCCATGATATAGCAGGGGCGTGATGGCTGAACCGCGATATAGCGGGGGATCAGTGTATATAAATTTGAGTGCAAAGCTTGAGGTCTGAGTGTAAGGTAAGACTATATAAATGGCACTCTGAAGACCTTTAAAATTGTCACCAGGAGCAGGAAGTTTGAACATATAACCTCTGTTGTGGCTTCCTGTTAGGTTCAGGACTGACTTCAAAGTTCTCCTACTTTCTTCATCCATTTTCTGTAACCAATTATCCTATTCAGGGTCACGGGGGGTCCGGAGCCTATCCTGGAGGCAATGGGCACAAGACTGGTGACAACCCAGGATGGTGCACCAACCCAACACATAGCACACTCACATACCATTCACTCACACACCAAGGTCTCCCAGTAGAGATTTGAATCCTGGACCCAGAAGTGTGGGACAACAATGCTTACCACTGAACCACCCCTAGATCTAGTTTCCTAGATATTCCATACATAAATAGTTGGTGATAATGCCTGCTGCTACAGGGCCTCTATGTTCTTTTGCCAGCTCATGTTCGGGATGCAGAATTGGTCTCAGTTTTTAAATATCTACGGAAGACCTAATACTTTAGTGTAGCCTATGCTCAACTTAACACATAACACACTGTAACTATGGCTGCTGATGGTGCTGTACATGCCATTTTGATCTGTGTTTGTCCATTAATGTACCTATGCAAGTTCTGACCACCCAGGTTCTCTGCTTTCCTACCCACATGTACGGATCATGCCCAACTTGAGTCCTGGTTCAGTCCCATAGAAGGATGGCATCATGAATTCGACTTACGAACTGTAACATTGTGGGTGCAGCAAGTACAGTAAGCCCACTCTTTCTTTCTTTTTAGCATGCTTGGGGGGGGGGGTGTTGGCCAGCCAGGTGAACTTAGACCCCCAGAGGTGTTTTTACTCCCTAATTGGGAGCTTTTGGTTCCTCTCCTCTGTTGACATCTGGCTTTCTTTCTTTCATTTCCGTCTTCCCTTCTCCCTGTTTTTGAATTATTCTGAATAAATGATGCACGAATGTATCACAACATATCCATGTACAGTGCCTTGGGGCATAAAATGTGCTATATAAAAATTCGTTGAATAAAATTGAATTGAATGGTGGCTGCAGCATCCTTTTTTACCCTTGGCTAACCTCTGTTGAGCAGTTTCAATTTTGGGTTGATTTGGGGAATCATGGGGAATATCTTCAGGTGTAGATTTTCAGTCATATAATACTTTAGTAAAGTAGTAATAAGATCCATACATCCAAAGTATAGTAAATATATTAATAATAACAAATTGATCCTGTTCATGAGGATAAGCCTCTAATCATCCCATCCTTCTCTTTGATACCACTAAATGCTGTTGCTTCAATTTTGGTGCATTTTGTCTCAAAATTTGATCAGGTTCATATCTTCATGTCTCAAACTACCGTTTTTGATATCACTATGTGGCACTTCTTAAATTTTTAGGGCAGTCTGTCTCAAAATTTGAATACTTCCAGTTTTTCACCTCTATAGTGTGCCGGCCAAGTTTGAAGAAGATCCATAAAATACTCTTAGAGTTACTGTGTTCACAAGACCGAGCTTCTTCTACAGTTGCCGTTTTCTTTCTTTGCTGCCGTATAGCAATGCTACTTCATTTTTTGGGGCAATTTGTCTCAAAATGAAACCAGGTGTAGATATTAATCCATGTAATGCTTTAAGCTGTAATATGATCCATCAGATACTTTCTGACTTATCACATTCACAGGGTCAAATGTCATCTGCATTCACGCTTCCCTTTAATGCCACTGGGCAGTGTTCTTCCAATTTTGGGGCGTTTAGTACCCATTCAGTACCTCTCAAAAGAAAAAAAAAAGAAATCTATGGAAAAATTTAGAATGCAAGACATATTCAACTTTACTGGAAAGCTTTCATTAAATTACACAATACATTAACAGGTGAGGGGACCGCAGCTTGGGAACTTGCAAATACTAGTTTCAAATTTAGAAGCTTGGACTGATCGAATTTAACCAGTGCTTTGCTTCAAGCTCTTTAAAATATTAAAAATATATATGAATGTTGTTTGCAATGGAAATGCCTTCTGGGATAATAAATAATAAAAAGTGCAGTGTGGAAAAATTAAATGAATAAATGAAATATTCAGTAATTAGAGCCTTTTTGCTTTATTCCACATGTACAAGCAGTATTGTCTTTGGCTTGCAGTTGCAGCAGGAATGCGCCTACCATCGCTGGGCTGAGCGCAAACTCTGCCCCACACAGCATGGCATCTGGATGCCTTTGTAGGGGAGCTCATTTGCAGAGGTGGAGATGTGTGGTCCTTACATTACATAGGATCAAACCATGCAAATAAATAGTCACTACACTGTAATTTATCAATGTGGATATGGGGCAGTCTTCACAAACTATCCTCTTGAACTTCTGTTAGTTAGTAAAAAAACTGTTAATGAACAGACTACAGTGTTGCCGGGCAACTGCCGACTAGGTTCAACAAAGGGCAACTCATTTGGATCTAGATGATGGCGAAAACTAACTTCGCTTCTGATCAAAGTTTTTCAAATAGAAATTTGTGGCCCAGTATTAAAGGGACAGTGCCTGAGCAACATTTGCCAAGATCATTGCCCAGGCAACATTGCTCAAAAAGTTGCCCTGTGTATCGTCACCTAAGATTGTCACAAATTAGTGTTTACCACAGCCCTCGTCGCACGGGTGGCTCTTTTATTCATAGCTTAAATATCCACAGGCTGTACAGATACACCTGATCATTAGTATGCTTGCCAGATTGCATACACTTTCTCCATATGTTCCCAGCAAAGCAAAACCTATCCAGCCATTATGTAAACTCTCCTGTAACGCAACATGAGCAGTGCAATGACCCAGGGGTTTGATTTCTTTAGAATGGCCGTTAAAAACACCTGTTTGTGCAGGATTTGACTAGAGAAATGAAGCAAATCAACATGAAATGTTCCCCATTTACAGAAATAACGTGTAACATTATTTGACATTTGGTCTGTTTTTCAAATTAGGACTACAGATTCATAAGTCTAGAAAATGTGATGTTATTAATAGTATATCCAGTAATAATAATTACATCACCTTATGAAACATTACTCTCTATTTACATTTTTGTTTGCTAACGGTGTTGATTGACACCTCGAGGGCAGCGGGTTCACCTCCCACCCCCACTGTTCTGTACATGTTATATGGATTTCCTGGGGGTATTGTATGGTACTCTGGGCTCCTCCCACAGTTCAAAGATAGTTAGGTGAACTGGAGTTGCTTGGGCGTGTCTGTGTCTGTCTGTCTGTCTACGTGTCTCTCTGTCTGTCTGGCTTTCTGGGTGTATCCCAGCCTTCCCAGCTCCACATTCCCCCTTGACCCTGTCCCAGATAAGCAGGTAACGCTCTCATGTGGCTTTGGGGTTGTGTCTGACTCCCTGTAAGTGCTTGGGTTTCAGGGAGAATCTGTCTTGATTATTTGTTATTAAAATGGACTATTGTATTAGGTTAGCTCTTTTTATTGGGGCAAATGCTTCAAAGAACAACAAGAATAAAATATATGTGGGTAAGCTACAGTACATCAAAATTCATTAGTACCGGGGTCTCTAAACTGGAACTACGAAGAATATTACAGATTAGCAGGCCAAGTGTAAAACCACTAGAGAAGCAGTACAAGCACAATAATTTCTGTGGGACATGGAATAAGCTGATTAATGCCAGTTGCATATGCAAACCTCACTGATTAAGGGATATTTAATCAGTCGGCTGATACCAGCTGGACAACGCAGCAGAGAGAGACTGTGAAAAACCATGATGCAGATAGAAAAAGATATATAGAGAGAGGGGGAGAGAGAGAGAGAGAGAGAGGAGGGGGGAACTGCACAGATTCGTTTGCTGTGAGCTGCAAAAATTCAGATGTTTCGTAGAGATATCATTGTGGCTTAATAGTTATCATCATCCTTAATTTAATGGATTGTTTCTAATTTTATCCCTGTTTGCATATTACCATATTTGCTGCACTTTCATTTCAATATCTTCAAGACACTTTAGGAAAACAACTGGTATATTGTTAACCTACCGCATACAAAATACGATTTTTTTCATATAAATTAAAATATATACCTTAGTACAAATGCAAAATCAAATGTTGCAGTGTTGGATGGATGGATGGATGGATGGAAGGAACGTTGCTGTGTTTCATTACATTTCTAATTCTGGGAATGATTTATTTTGTCAGATCAGAACAGCAAATACTATATAGCACAGATGAGACTTTAATTAAAGTGCCAGTATTATCAATATCCACCGAAAAACTCCCTCTCCCTTTTGTATACGTCCATCAATAATCCCTCCTTTAAAGCACTCCGTACAGCTGTCCCCCCAGTACTTTGCCATCCACAGTTATGGGCCACAGCTTCCACTGGCATAATGGAGACTTAAACAAAGAGAGATGATATAAAACATTAAGATCCGGACGAGAGGCTACCATGTTCCCTCTCGATGGATCTAAAAGGGTTGAAACAAGAGCTGCTCGGCGCTGAAACAACGTCAAAATGGCCATTAGCAGGAGTCTGCCACCGCATCATTGTGCGAGGGTCACATGGTTTATTGTAATTAATTGTCGGCTGCTTTGAGGCAGGGGAATGTGCATGGCAGGTACCCCCCCTACACACACACACCCATCATTAAACATCACCAAGACCTTAAATAATGCTAATGGCTCCCCATGGTATTGAAGTGTGTGAGGCCAAGTCTTAGGCACCTGCAGTTCACCACATCTGTCTCAATTGGTGAACTGAACTTAGTCAGTGAGCCTCAGTAGAATGGAATAGAGAGTAAATCTCCTGTTCCAAAGACAAAACGCTTTGGGCTGTTAGTTTGTAATGCTGAGGTTAATGACGCAGATTGGGGGTGAGGTGAGACCAGTCCTTTCTCCTTCTGAATCTTCCGTAAGGTATATAAGACCCTATGAACTGTACGGGACATTGGTTTCATGAAGTAACCCGGGCAACAATTCTGATGTAGCTATGAAAATATCTGCATCAGGACACCAAGCTTTATGATTATTTTACTCATGTGGCCTTCTAGAAAATTGTAACCATTGTTTCTTACATTACCCTGTAGCTCGAGGGCAGGCGCTAGGAGAACAAAAGGGGCTTCATTTACAGTAAGCAAAACTTATCAGGGACAGGAAAACAAATGGGACTGCAAGGGATCAAAACGAGAAGGCTAGTACAGGGAAGGACAAGGGCAGACAGGAGGAGCAACATCAGTGATTGGACTGGGGATGACAAGGCAAACTGGTACTTAAATACAAAGTCTAATGAGGGGTAACAAGCAACAGGTGTGTCTCATCAGGGTCACGTTAGGGAGGAGACAGGGGGGTTAGGCAGACATAATATATCCATGCTATTATTTTTGGAATTTTATTTTTATTTAGGCAAAATGGAATGATAGGTATGATAGTACAGGGAGAAGAAATTGCTTTTAACTTTTTTTTTTAAATTGCTAACAAAAAACTAATGCTGATTAGTTGGTCAGCCATTCATTAAAACCTGCTAATATTATGCAGGTCCTACTCACGCTGCTAACACAGCTCTGACCCATCAAGGCATGGACGCCATCAGACCTTTGAACCCTTTTTCATGTTCCTCAAACCATTCCTGCACAATTTCTGTAGCGTGGCAGGGCACATTATCCTGCTGAAAGGGGCCACTGACATCAGGGAATACTGTTGCCATGAAGGGGTGTACTTGGTCTGCAACACTGTTTAGGTAGGTGGTACATACCAAAGTAACGTCTATTTCAATTCCAGGACTTTTTTCCAGCGGAACATTGTCCATAGCATCACACTGCCTCTGCCGATTTGCCTTCTTCCCATAGTGAACCCTGGTACCATCTCTTCCCCAGATAAATCACACACACACCCAACCATCCACATTATGTAACAGGAAACGCGACTCATCAGACCCGGGCACCTTCTTCCATTACCCCAAGGTCCTGTTTTGATGCTCACATGCCCCTAGTAGGCGCTTTTGGTGGTGGACAGGGGTCAGTATGGGCACTTTGACCAGTCTATAGCTATGCAGACCCATACGCAGAAAGTTCTGACATCTTTCTATCATAGCCAGCATTAACCTTTTCAGCAATTTGTGCTGCAGTAGCTCTCCTGTGGGATCGGACCAGATGGGCTCACCTTCATTCCCCACCCACATCAGTGAGCCTTGGGCACCCATGACCCCATTGCTGGTTCACTGGTTGGTCTTCCTCAGACCAATTCTGGTAGGTACTGACTGCTGCATACTGGGAATACCGCAAAAGACCTGCCCTGTAGGAGATGCCCTGACCCAGTCGTTTAGCCCTTGTCAAAGCCGCACAGATCCTTCTGCTTGCCCATTTTTCCTGCTTCCAATGCATCAAGATCAAGATGCTGTTTACTTCTCTAATATATAATGGCACCCTTGACGGGTGCCATTGTAATGAAATAATCATTGTAATTCACTTCACCTGTCAGTGGTTTTAATTTTATGGCTGATTGGTGTAATTCATAATTAAAAGTCATTAAATAGTTCTTTTTTAATATATGTATATATTTTTTATTTCTTTTATTTGTGTCCCATATATTGATGCTCAGTAATTTTTTTAATTGAATCAGCTCCATGTTTCCTGTACAGAGAAATGGCCCCCCTTTAACTAGTTTGCGGACAACCTTATGCGTCTGTTCCTTGAAATAGCCTGGGAGAGTTTGAATATTTAATGAAGAGGTCATTAAATATCACTCCCAGACTCTCACTTAACATTTACCAATACAGCCAGCAATAAGGTACAGCAGAGGACATCAAAGGTTGAAATTACAAAAGCAGGATATTACTGGTTGAAGGTGAATGGCCAATCAGCAGTAGGTCATAAGGTACAGCTATCACATCTTGTCTTACACATTAAGATTAGTCTGAGAAATATGCAGTAAATCCTATGAGTGCATTTTAACTATGCATGAAGGATTTTCTAATGGAAGCAAGTTTAAATGGCTTACTGTATTGATGCAAATGAAAAACATAATATATACAGTAATCCAGAAGTTCAATTTGTCAAATTCTAGCTGAATAACATGCTAGAAATATATTACAGAACTGAGATTTGTGGTCAACAGTAATGCATGTTTAATTTTTGTGTTGAAATAGTGTGAACTTAGAGGTTATATAAGCACTTCCTGTTGGTTTATGAACATACAGTTAACGTCGATAGTAATGTGAGAAATCAACTGAGCGGGATCTGCAGGTTTAAGCAGAAAATGGCCCATGTGTGGTTGGTCTTTGAGAGCTGCGGTTTTGACAGTGTAATCACAGATCTGCCAGCAGAAGGAAAAAGCACTTTCTGCAGAAAGGAGACAATTATTGCTTCACTTTGTTTTACTGCTACTGCTCAGATTTAAGAAAAAGTGTACGAGCAAAGTGCAAAAAGAGGCACAAAATATATGAGTGCAACAAATCCAAACCTATAAATACATTTTGTTTGTCCATATATCAATGTCTGAGAATTTATTTTTACACCTGAAACGGTAAAAAGCTCCCTGCACCGATCAGGAGGGATGAACAGGGTAACAATGCAATCAGCAGTACTGCTTTCCATAAGCTCCACTTATTCTCTTCATATTATTTCTAATATCTATTAGGCATGAAGCAACAGAAAAGATCACAAATTTAAAATAAACAATCATAATCTATGTTAATTATCATATCTGCACAAAGGTATATGTGTGGATAGTGTGTGGATAAAGATTTTTAATTTAACCTTATGTGCTGTACTGGGGTGCTTCCCAAAATTGAAATACTACAATATTTTATTTTAAAAAGCTACTTATAAAAATATGTATCTTTTCATAAATTGAAAATTATTCTCCATTTGTTCTAACAATTGTGCACCACTGTGGTCCCCACTGATGCAAACCAGTCCCTTGTTGTGCTATAATTTTGTTCTAAAAGTATTTCCACTTTCATTCTTCTCACTTAAGTGTGTTTCCCAGGGCTGTCTACATGCTTCGGTGTAGATTAAAAGGAGATTCTACTCTTGGGCTCCTGTAGTTGTGCAGAGTTGGTAGGACTGGAAATAAGATCACAGTGAAATATCTTCATTCTTCATTTGCGCAAACTAATAATTCTGACAACCATATACAGCCATATAATTATGCATTAATGTGTTCAGGTAAATAACTAGGCAGCTCGTTTTAGCAGTTCAGCAAAATTACCCCTCTCTAGGGTCCAATATTGACGTCCCTCTTGGGTCATGTGTGCAAATTCTGAATAACTATCCTACCGACAGCCAATTAGTGCCAATTTGTGAATTATTGCAGCATGTACTTAGGACCTTTCAGCCTTTATGACTATAAAAAGTGCTGCTGGTGCCAATTTATAAGAAGACTTAATTTGGGTAATAAATCTATTCTAAAAATGAGGGACTAACATTTTTAATCAATCCCTGCAATGTATCTTGTTGAAGGCTTTAAAAAAACAAAGAAACTGTAAATTATTGAATGTATTATATTTCATATGTGCCTTATGATTCTGGGAAAAGGTACCAGGATGTCCCACAACGTCCAGGATAACCAGCTGCAAGATGAATGGATGGATGGATGACATGATGATGAATTCATATAATTATGATCTTGTGACTGAATTTCCCTGCTTATGGTTTGTTTCCTGATTAATACTATTGAGTCATTTATAGTCATTTATTAATCCATTTTCGCTGTGTTAATGGGCCATTAGCCTCTAATAATACAGGACAAGGCATTAAAGAGTCCAGCTTTCTCAAGGCAGATGGGGTGGGACGTTCAAATTGGACTTTCGCCAGCGTCTCCGAGGGCAGAAAGACGCATCATTAATCGATAGGCATGGGGCAAAATTGGAATGAGGGGCATCTCTGAAGAGAGAGTGCAAGCAAGAAAAGACTATCATTTTCAGGATACCGCCTTAGATGTCCTACACTGTCTTCTGCATCTGCCCGATAAGCCAAAGGCATAACCTGTTCCAAGATAAAGGTGTTTGACACAGTACAGCTTCCATTTTTATTTTTATGCAGGAGATCTGCCAGTGAGTGCATCGGTAATTCGGTGCTCATTATCTTAGGTGGCTGCAGATTCTACTTTAAATCAGAAAGCATATGAAATCATTTATCTCCACTTTTATTACTTTTATTCATTTTCTCTGTATAATAAGCTCCATTTTCAGTATAGATTTCTGAAGTAATTGTGCGCCAGGTTGGAGACGTATTTGAATAATTGTCTATTTCTGGCATTATATTTTTCTAATTTATCCAATTTACGGCAGGAATAACAAACTTTTCTTTTTCAGTTTCACGGAGGAATATCTAGAATGTATGGAGCTAAATCAGGGTCAAAAGTTTTGTTGATCGGAAAAAAGAATTGAAGCTGAAAGCTCAAGTTTTGATGTTGAACCTTAAAACGATATATTCACATTAAAAATAAGTGTGTGCAAGTTTCAATATAATTTTGATTCAATTCTGGAATTTAAAAAAATGTTTTTATTCTTCCTTTTATATATATATATATATTTTGATTTAATCTAAATATTTGAGGTCTTATTTTTTCAGTTTCAAACCTTTTTTTCAGTTTCAGATCTTTTTCAGTTTCAGACTTTTGGGGCTGATTTGGCGTAGGGCAGTGGTATCAGCTGATGGAGGATGGTATCAGCTGAGATGGGCGTGGTATCAGCTGAGATGGGCGTGGTATCAGCTAATGGGGGCGTGGTATCAGCTGAGATGGGTGTGGTATCGGCTGAGAGGGGCGTGGTATCAGCTGAGAGGGGCGTGGTATCAGCTAATGGGGGCGTGGTATCGGCTGAGAGGGGCGTGGTATCAGCTAATGGGGGCGTGGTATCGGCTGAGAGGGGCATGGTATCAGCTAATGGGGGCGTGGTATCGGCTGAGAGGGGCGTGGTATCAGCTGAGATGGGCGTGGTATCAGCTAATGGGGGCGTGGTATCGGCTGAGAGGGGCGTGGTATCAGATGATAGGGGTGCTATCAGCGGAGATGGGCGTGATACCAGCTGAGATAGGCGTGGTATCAGGTGATGGGGCATTGTATCAGCTAATGGGGGCGTGGCATCAGCTGAGATGGGCGTGGTACCAGCTGAGATGGGCATGGTATCAGCTGAGATGGTCATGGTATTAGCTGATGGGGGCATGGTATCAGCTGAGAAGGGCGTGGAATAATGAGTGACAGCGTAACATAGACAGCGAGGATCTCCCTCCTTGCATGGTATCTGCTTCTGCTAGTATCCGCATACAGTAGGTACCCGCAGCGAAGATGCTTAACATGGTGCCCACTTCACATGGAGCACCTGCCGGCATTAGCGCACTGAAGAAATGTTAGCTATTTTTCTAACAAAGACTCTGGAAAGTTCTCCTAAATTTTACAATGATGAGTCGTTTTTTTGTAACATAGGGACATAAAGAGAAAGCACTAAGCGCCTGTCATGACATAACAATCAAAATTATATATCAGGGTTGCCAGCTTAGGTCAGCTGGCTATTGTGACATTTTCAAGACAAGTCTGCACACACATGCACATGCATTTACATATATGTAACAGTTTTATTTCCTTGTAAATAGTCTGTAGGGTTTGCAAGCTGCCCCAAAGCTTTTTATGCAGCAAATTTTAGGTTTATAATGGGATTATCAGTGAGAGAGTCTGAAAGCGTGAGCACCATGCCAGATGTATGAGAGTTATGTGTGATTTAGCTTCATGGAGTGTGGGAATACCTTCACAGTTCTTTTCTTAAGAAACTATAGCAGATCGAAAAAAATACGCAAAATTTTGAATGCGGCACATGAACAAAAATTATACTTAAGCAAAAAATGTTTATAAATGCACAGCTAAATTATATTTGATATCTTTATAATTATCCAGGCTAGTCCGGTCATTGACTTCATGCCTTGTGTCAGCCTGTCTGTCCTAGTTTTTGTACTCTTACTTTGATCCCTGCAGTGCTGTTTCTTTCCAATCTCAGTTTCTTTAGTTTTATTTCAATAAAACCTTTCTGGCTTGCCCCCCCCCCCCCCCCCCCCCCCCCCCGATTCCATATTCTCAAAAGTTGTGACAATAAACATATAAACCAAACCAGATTTGTTTATTTATTGTGTTATAAAATTAGAAAATGGAATTTAGTTGCCTTAAATAAATTTAGAATATTCCAACAATTGAAACAGCTGCAAAAATGTATGCATATATTTATGTTTCCAATATTTAGATATAGGATGACTAGCAGAAAATCATTAAAGGACAGGAAACTGCTTCAAGGATTTACAGCCACAATACAAACTGTAGCTTGACTGAATGACAGTTAGTCGTTCACAGATGGTTTAGCTATCAAACTCCATTTGTTGCATAATTATGAAATAGCAGCAGCCACAAACCTTTCTAGATAGCCCTGTGGGGGGAATATTTCTCAAGGTCATGCCCATTGCCCTAACGTACAGCCAGAATATATTGTCAAAACCCACACAAGCCCATAACAACTTAAGATGGGCTAATCCCTTTTAAAGACCTAGGGCCCTGATCCACGATGATCAACGGGAACACATTTCGGATTCGCTTAAGTGCCAGCTGCATAGCAGTGGCCGCAGAAATTCATTATGCTATTGCATTACGCTGCCAAGCAGCTGGGCAGGCCATGGATGGGCAGGCCAATCAATACAGTCAGTATCTCCCGGCTGCCATCTCTGTTGCCTGTGTCAGTAGCCCTATCTGTAATAGATCTCACGGATTATAGGAATTCTTTAGACACTGCACGCATTCTCGGACTTGGGGGGGGGGATGTGTGCCAATGGTCGCCGTGAGGGGAATACTGGAGGTGGGGGGGAGGGCAAGGGTAGAGGTGTGGGGGAAGGATAAGCGGAGGGCAGGCAAGCAAGAGCCCATGTAATTTCTCTAATCCTCGTGGCATTTAAACTTTCAGAAACTGATAATGAAAATGAAAACTCGAAGAGAAAACTTCTCGGCAGCTGCTTTTAATCTGTTGCATGCTTAAATCTTTGCCAAATGGACTCGGTTGCTGCTGCTGCTGAGTCACTTGAGAAATTTACAATTTTTATTTATTTATTTTATTTTTACAGCTAGAATGCAGTGACACATATTTATCCTGCAAGAAGGGAAACCAATATAATTGACATATGAAGTGGATATTACGAAGCAATTAAAGTATCCATGGGTGGCTGCATTTTATCATACTGCAAGCGGCATCTTACAACTTTACATTCTTTAGTTTTAATGGTATCTTTAGAACTACTATTTCCCATAGTATATCATTACACTCCATAAAGATACGAAAAAGAAACAAACTAAATAAAACTACTTTTAATGGATTAGCATTTTAATAGTATGTGCCCCAACATGTGGAAATATGTTATTAACCAATAGTAAAACTGACTTGTCTGTGAGTTTAGCTTTAAATGGAGTGTTTTTATGGAAAATTTCAGTTGTGAAACGTCAATGAATGTTCTCCAAACTCCGTATCACTGCAACCACCAGATGGATGGCTTCCTTTTAAACAATAATAGAGATTTCAAATTAATTCATTGCTAATTTAATGCAACAGTTCATTAACCTGTGGTTTTACACATTTTAAAATAGCTTAGATGTATCATTTCATAGTATTTGGACAGTTGTGAAGTATCTAGTATGAAGTAATTCATTAAAAGAGAAAGGAGATATATTGCAATATCTGGCAACGCTTTACATTAACTGCCCCTTCACAATCCCTTTATAACGCTTTCATAGAACAGTCTGTGCACCTTCCTAATGCATTCACCGAAAATTCATAAGTAGCATGCAAGCATACCTCAACATTCTAACATGCCTTAACAGCTTTGATATACAGTCGTCCCTCGGCACTTCGCGGCTTCACTCTATAGCGGTTTTTTGTATATTTATTAAAAAGTTGATCGAGACAGTGAAAATGATACATCGCTACGCATCTGAAGCATCTTTGCTATTTGTAATTAAATGTACAATAATAATAATATGATATTTGTAACGTCTAATATGTCGTATTTTCTCTTACTTTGTCTAATAATTTGGTAATAGGAGTGTAATTGTCATCACCTGCCTGTAGGATCCTCCTGTGTGCCACGCCCCTTTATTAACACGTGTGCAGCCCCGATCATTACCAGCTGTTTTCTGTCAGTTTGATTTCTCCGGTGTATTTAAGTCACGTCAGAGGCTGTGACCCCAGGTCTGTCATTGACGTTTTGATGTTATATGCGCCTGTGTTCTGCATTTGGAGTGATTTCTTATCTCCCCTTTCCTGCGTAGGGCAGGATTGTCCTGCAATCATAACAGTAATGGTGACTAAAGGGTGTTATTTTATGTGTAATAATGTTAAAAAACCGTCGTAAATAGATTTTCTAGGCTCTAACTACGAAAATATCCGATTTATAAATAAAGAATTCTACTTCCTGGAAATTCTCTTATTGCGGTAGAGTCTGGAATGGATTAACCGCAATAAACGAGGGCTGATTGTACATGAATAACAAACATATGATTATACGATTTTAACACTTGTTTTTTATCATGTAATGCTTAATATATATTAAAGCTGTTAACGCATGTAACGATGCTATGGTATACTTGCATGCTGCCATTGAATGTTCTACGAATGCACTATGAAGATGCACTGAATGTTCTATGAATTCATGATAATGATGCACTATAAAGGTGCAGTTAATGCATAGCATTGCCCAATATATTAATACTTTAATAAGTGCTTTATTAAGGTCAAAGGGCATACAACAAAGAGGGAAAAATAGATACCTCGTATATAATCTTAACTTGCACATTAATTGCATAGCACATGAACAGCATGTAATCTACATGCCTAGTCAGAAAAATAGAATTTATTTAATGAAATGCAATGTTCAGTTGGCATAGTCCAATATCTGCTCATTTAATAAATGTTGGTCTTCTGTGTGTACAGTGAGACATCGTCATAATTGCTCATAAATGCCCAAGCGGGTGACTGTGTCATATGTTTCTATATAAACATCTAAGTGCTGACTAATCAGACAGTACATGCCAGACAATGGGCATGGTAAAAAACTAATAATTATTTCTAAATATTACTTGTCAGAATGCATAAGTAAGCACAAATAATCTTATTATAGTATTATATTGGAAACTAAAAGATAAACATTTGACTTCGAAGTTGATAAACATTTAATACATCAAAGATGTGTGCTAGGCTTGTGTGAGGAAACTGAACTTGTTTGACGTGACGCTTTTAATGCGATGAGAAATTCACTGGTGAGTAATACTGCATAAAAGGTATCAATTTAAAAGAATGGGGGACTGTTATTGTAATTAAAACCAGGCTCTTATTTCCTAATGCCTCTTTCATTTACCTTTACAGAGCAGGATCCCACAGATATACTTACTAAGGATTTTATAGACTACACCCATAAATGAATTTGCATAACAAAAAATCAGGCAATGCAACAGCAATATACGACTTGCCAAATTGGCTTGGAATATATCTCTAAATCATAATTTTGTTAGCTAAAAATTCAGCAGTAGAAGTTACATTTTAGTTAACTCTTAACTTATGTAGTCTAATTTCATCCTTACGATTGTTGATTTGGCTTCTAAACTTCATACCTTTTTAGAAACTAAGCTTTCAATACAACAGAATTCCAAGAATTACTTGGAATTAAGTTTTGAATCTGACAGTAACGTTAGTTTCAGATTATTGATGAGGATTATGGCAGAGTCTGTAGTGTCTCCACCTAGTAATATGCTATTAGTCATTTAAGTTTACTTAAGCAGTCAGTCTCCTAAGGTGGGGACAGTTATTTTGATAATGTTCTTGTCATTCTGCTTTTCTCCATTTTCAAAATCTATCCACAACAACAATGTTAATTGCATGCATTCATAATTTAAACTAATGGATTATCGACTTGTTAGATCAAGAAATGTTTTTTAAAAGTCAATTTGCTAGTTCGTTGTCATGTCTACGTCCAATGAACACCTAGAAAGTACACCCAACCAAACCCCGAATGTTAGACACCTACACCACTCACATCTCTTAATTATTCTATAGCAGAGACATTTACATTGACATCCAGTTACTCAGCAGATGCTATTGCTCAAAGCAATAGACAAGTGGGGCTGACAATACACCACAGCCGTCAGAAAGCCAACTAGGCATAAGTACAGCTAGAATGAGCTTGCAATGAGTGCTTGCGCTATGGAATGCAAGTCAACATCAGAGTAAGACTAATGCAGAAAATGGAGCAGGCAGTAGTCAGTCAAGCTAGTTCAGGTTTTCCCGGAAAACCTGGGTCTTGAGCAATCAAGAAAAAATCAATCCCCCCACCCCAGGTGTAAGGGTAACCCAGATAGGAAGACACGGATCCAGGAATGCAATCCCACGCCTGGTTTATTGGTGCAATCGGGGCAGAGGTACAGAAAGGGACAGGCGATAGTCGTGGTCGTTTGACGGGCAGAGAGGTCGGGATCCGGGAAGTCAGTCCAACAAGTAGGCACGAGATGAGACCACACGGGGGGGCCGGGAACCGAGCGGGAGCGGGTCTGGGGAAGAAAAGGGAAGCAGGTAAGGAGAAAACACTGGGTGAACAGAGCAGGCAAGGGAGATGAGGGAGACAATAGACAAAGTAACGCTCAGTACGGCTCGGAATCATCGGCTGAATACTTCGCGGCGTGCTGGGGTAATTCTGCCTTATTTCTACTCCCTCTCGTTACCCGCAACGCCGCACACCCGGTAGTGACACCAGGCCAAGCACCAACCTCTTGAAAAGTATCTGAACAGCGCTCTTCTTGTGTGATATCTTGATTCTGGTGATCCACATATGGATGGATAACTTGTTCTACCATCGAGAAACTACATGGAGTCAGTCTTATTTTCACGTGCAGGATGGACATAACATATTAGGATCTCTGAATTTATTTTGACCTCTGCTTGTCCCTCGACCACGTTTCCTGGATCCTGTTTTATGGCTGCTGCTCTGAATCTCAATTCATTAAACTGCAACATCGCACTTGCATCTCACCTCTTGTTTTCACCCTCCAGCCTTGGAGATTTTAGCAAGTATTCAGGTCAGGTTATTAAAATAGTCTGTAATATAAACACCTGATTAATCTTTGTTTATGTGATGTGCTGGTCCTTGCAAAAATTAAACATCACGGCTGGCAACTCAGGCATCATTTAAAAACCTCATCATTACAAAAACTTGCCTAATAACTAATAAATTGTTTTTATTGGATCCCTACCCTATGAAAATTTGAAAGATTTCATTACAAATGTGAAAACTGTGGCTTGACGAAGTATTCATTATATATTTCATATTTTGTTTAACATTTTCAGAATTATATGCCTGTCATTTGGTTTGGTAATAAGAATCGAATGCAGTATTCTTTATAACAAATCATTAAAAACCTGTAATCATAATACCAAGTTAAGATATTTAAAAAGTCATCTTTAAAATAATCAAGTTGATGTTTCAATTATGCACTTATATTAAAATTTAAAACAGCAGGAATCACGCAGAACCTTTGCTAAGCCAATAACAAAAAATGTCATGCATTAAGTGCTATTATCTTCATTTATAAACATTTTTGAATTAGGTAAGATACACAGGAGCTAAATTGTACAGATGACTGTATACAGTTCAGTTTCCCACAGATATCTGCAAATCAGATATGATAATCTTACAATCAAAGAATATACAGAGAAATTGCTATATCTTGTATGGTAATACACAAGATTGTAATATTCTTAGAATCACCTGGATGTTGTAACACTGGGATAGTTATGTAGCTAAATGGCATTGAATATCAGTGTTTAAAACTGAATAATCGTTATTAATTAACCAAGATTGATTAACTATGGTATATTTAAGATATTGGTGGAGATGCGGATGGGTTAAGTTAACCTAGTTAATCTACACCAGCTAGTTACTAAATAAGCATTGATGTGTCACAAGCCCCCTGGTATTCAGTAAAAATCTTTGCTAAAATGGCTTTCCCATTGAATATAGATACTGGTTATGTTTTTATAACAAAAATAAAAACGCAGCTTCTGTGACTATTACAGGTATCATTCAATTAGTTTCTTATCCCATCTTTCCAGTACTTACGTTTACGTTATTTAGCAAACTTTTTTAACCAAAGCGATATGCTGTTTAGAAAGCAGCCAGTCCATGGGGCAATTGTGGCCCCACGCTCATAGGCCCAGTGGTGGCATCACCCTGCAGGGCACAGTACTTGCCAAAACCGTCTGATTATAAGTTGTTCCATCCATCCATCCATCCATCCATCCATCCATTTTCTCAACCTGCTTGTACTATGCAGGGTCGCGTGGGTTTGGAATTACCCCAGAAGCTACGAGCACAAGGCAGGGAATAACCCAAGATGGGGCACCAAACCCATCACAGGGCACAGACACGCATTCACTTCATGTAATTTTGAGGTTTAACAATTGCATAAGCTGGAAGGAGCGCCATGGTTCTGATATCAGCAAGGAGCAGCAGGGTAGAAGTTAAAGACTGGGAGCGAAAGCAGGAGGGGCCCCTGTAGCACTCATGCCCAATGTACTTAATCCAGATTGCTCCAACTGAACGAGCAGCTGATACTTACTCGGGATAAATTAAGTCAGCTAAGCAACTTAATGAGAAGTCGGGGAAGGTTTCACTGTGAATGCTGAAAAGGCCAGATTACATCTTTGTCAAAAGTTATTTGCTTCCTTCACATCTGTTTGTTTTCACGCTTTTGGGGGATTTTCCTCTGGCATATTAATGTCTCCCCTGAGCTGTATATTCTTAAATATTTATTCAGCTTCCACTGCAGTTACCATTTTCTGGTATTTGGAGCAGTGTTGCTCCCAAGTCCTAGTCGGGAAGTTCAAATATTGGGTTCAGATTCTCTGATTCTAATTTCTACCTGTTTTCCCAGCACTGAATAGGTTCCATTAGGGTACCATGTTGTTCTACTGCACTCTTACGACATGCATTTAGTGTTTACTGTCACAAGTGAATTGCCCATAGTGGGCATACTTTATAATGAATTGGCATCCCATCCAAGGTGTACCATTGCTTTATGCCCTACGCTGCCTGGCCAGGGTACGTGGTTAAAAGATCAGCAGATGAATGGAAAATGATTATGGTACTACAATTCTGTACTGCATAAGTGGGTACTGAAGATGGATGAATGGATGGATGGATGGATGGATGGATGGATGGATGGATGGATGGATGGATGGATGGATGGATGGAATATCTGAATGGAATATATGCCCTGCAGTGGACTGGCACATCGTCCAGGATGCTTACTAGCTTGTATGCCAAGCTTCCTGGGACAGGCTCCAGGCTTCCCAGTGACCCTGCACTGTAAAAGCTGTTGGAAGTGAATCCAGCTGCTTATCTGGTACAGAATCACAGATTTAAAGGCTCCTGCATCAAGTAATCAAATTTATAGACACCAAACACACATCTAGTTGCATGTTGTGTATATTGCCATAAAGCTTACATTTTCTGTAATGGAGTATTGAGTAGCACAGGATTGTGAAATTTTGTTAATATTACTGAGATTCATGTATTTTCGTTAACTCTACTGTTGTATAAGTTTTTACAGAACCAGGTCTTCAGATTTGCCATTGGTCCTTGAATCACGGCAGGTGGCAAGGATTCAAAGAGACAACTTGAATCATTTTGGACAAATTGTGCCCCCTCCCCCCCCACCCCCCATTGCCAGATGCTGTTGGGATTCAGCCTCAAACAAACTGGCATGTTTTTTCCCAGCGTTCCCAAGAAATAGTTTAATCATTCTCTTTTGCTCACAGTCACCACCTACTTCTTTCAACTTTTATGTATGCTCTGCATTTCTGCTCCTAACAGATTAATGGAACAATAAAGTGTGCTCCTACCTTAAACATAATTTCATGAAACCATTAGCATAATGTAAACATTTAATTTAGTAAATATTTATGTTTCTTTACACCTACAGCATATGTTATGTGGTGATTTAGTGTGACAGACTGAAAGTGCATATGTCTTAACATAGCTGTCTGTGGTAAGGCGGCTTGTTGAACGTAGATTTCTCACACTGAGGAGCTGAGTTCCTCTCCCTCTCTCCCTCCTCGCAGGGCCGGGTTCCTCTCCCTCTCTCCCTCCTCGCAGGGCCGGGTTCCTCTCCCTCTCTCCCTCCTCGCAGGGCTGGGTTCCTCTCCCTCTCATTGCTCTATGATCTCTCTTGTCTGCTGTCTACAGGCTTGTTGTCTTCACACCATTGGCTTAGGTGAAATGCATTTAGGCAAAAACTTATGATGATTGTAACTGCTCATTTATTGGGTGAAAATGTGGAAATATAAAAAGAAATACTGTATTGATTTAAATGTAGATGTAGCTGGACTCCAGCTAAACATTTGGAATTGCAAAAGGACTATTCTGATCTCTCTTATCTTTCATTGGTTGCAGAGTTTTGGTCTCAGTCTTATTTTCGGTTTTGGATTTCTCTCTTGTCTTTCATTGGTTGCAGAGTTTTGGTCTCAGTCTTATTTTCGATTTTGGATTTCTCTCTTGTCTTTCATTGGCTGCAGAGTTTTGGTCTCAGTCTTATTTTCGATTTTGGATTTCTCTCTTGTCTTTCATTGGCTGCAGAGTTTTGGTCTCAGTCTTATTTTCAGTTTTGGATTTCTCTCTTGTCTTTCATTGGCTGCAGAGTTTTGGTCTCAGTCTTATTTTCGGTTTTGGATTTCTCTCTTGGTTTTATTTTTTCTCAATTTTGACTTTGGATTGTCCTCATACTCTAGTCTTCTAAATTCGAATGGTCCTTTACATTTAAATTGTTTCACTGCAATCATTTGCAACATTGAACAGTACATTTAAACCTGAGAATTAGCATGTGTTATGCACACAGACTTGCTCTTTTGCTTGAATGTGCTATTTCTTTAAATAACACTTTTAAAACACACGTTGTCCCAAAGCTTATAATATTCTGAACTTGAAATGTACAAGTAAATGAGTAGGTCAGTGATTAATTATATTTCGTTAGTCCTATATTATGGAATATTATTTAGCACTATATAACGTACAATACAAGTATTATGATATTATTAAAAAGTATGCCAAATATCCATGATGTAATCATTACAATATAAACATTATAATGTAATCAACACAATGTAATCAACTGAGTATGTATTTGCACCTTTTGTTAGTCTGAGATTCTGTTAGCTACTTTATGTTAGTCCTGAATCTATGAATATTCACTTTTATTAACGTATATTTTATCACTATGTTAAAGGACAAATATATTATCAACCTTTTAGTTAGACAATGTGTAAAAGGCTGAAAATGCCTAGGTTTACTACTGAAGGAAGGGATTCGCCTGAGTTCACCAGAAGTTCACGGCTGAGCATTTTTAAAAAACCAAGTGGAGCTGCTCGCGCCACCATTATGTTCAGCCGAGGGACCAAACGGTAAAAGAAATGATGGACAAACTTATCACCTAGGGGTGTGGATTAAGGGAAAAAACAATTATTGTGAATGGCTGAAGGAATGATGATGCTTAAGTGACGAGATATTGTTAAATGATAAGAACTTATATAAAAATTGGTGTAAAACAGTACTGGACACACTTTTACGTGTCCAGCCTTGGTTGTAACTTCATTGTTGCAATAAAGACTGAATTCTGGATGCTGCACAAACGGACTTCTGATTTGGCGGGGAAGGAGAAAAAACCCACGACAATATAACAATGTTATGTTAACATTTGACAATTTCAATGAATGTAATACTTGCGTGATTATTCTATATTATTAAGCTGAAAAATCTGGGTGAGCTGTGTAGTGAAGACTAAACGAGGAGAAGGAGCTTTCACCAGTATCCAAAATAAGATGTGTCCACATGAACTACATTTTTCCATTTTGTCAAGAGATTGGAAGGCTGCAGACTGCTTTGGCAGGTATTACGTTGCTGGTTTTTGTGATCGAAAAAAAAAAAATGACCTAATGGAAAAATGTCTAATTTTATGTCTTTGTGTAAAGTAAATAAAAACGAAAATACATTTATTATATATGGAAATGTTATACCGTGCATTTCAAACACGCGCCTCCCCAGTAGTTCGTGTTTGAACGAACAGTACCTAGTCTGGTGTAGGGACTAAAAAAGGGGTTCAGAAGTGCCTCCCGGGAACTACAATCGAGCTACAGTAGGTTCCTGAGTTCGCTGTAAACACGACAAAAGTCCCTGGTTCCAGTAAAGCATTACGCAGCCTGTGATACTGACATCCACAAGAGGCTTCTGTAGTTCCCGTTTACTAATTTTGATTAGCTAAACAAATATCTAATCAATATTGCAGGAAAAAAAGAAGGAAAAACAAAATTTGTGACAAACAAGACATTTACCACCTACTCAGCTTGTTGTCTGGAGTTCTTGATAAAACTTGCATAATTAAGCTAGCATCATAAAATCATTTGTTGCATGAAATAAATAATTGGAATGCGCTGAAAACAAAGTTATTAGTATGCTAGCGTTGCCTATGTGGGACTATTACAGTTACAGGTGGCAAATTGTGTGATTCATCGCAGTGATTCACTGTAAACCAGCCAATCATAGCAAAGTTCATCATCATATTAATGAGGTCACCACATAAGGGGCCAAAACAAGTTGACATACCTTCGATGTCGACACCAGAGAACAATTTGAAAAGATTAAATAAATATATTAAAGGGCACCATTAATAGTATTTTTTGTTCAATAATTAAAATCAAGTTATTTATTAAAAAAAAAATGTAGAAAGAATAAAAGAAGAATTGTATAAAATGTGCAGTAACCAAGATTTTATTGTCTTAATAGTGAACTGGACAATGTTTATATTGATTCAAAATTTTTTATATTTTACAGATTCAGAAGCATTATTTCACTGACATTTGAATGTTTGGTTTCACTTGGGATTAAAGCAAAAGTTCTGGTTCTGTCTGTATGATGCTGGATTCTTACAGAATTAATAGAGTTTTAATGCTGTGCCAGGCAACTACATGTGTGTCAACCAACCGTGTGTCAGGGCTGGTTGGCACAAGTAAATACAATTGAATAAACTGTTCAGAGTAATTGTTTTCTGTAATATAACGTATCTGATTTTCGGCTGAGACATTAAGGAATCATTTTCAGGTAGCTAGGTTATCATAACGCAATACGTCTGAGATTCAGAGCACTGGATGAAACGTGCCTATCAGCCCAGATCTCCCTTGCTTTTAATCACTTTATTAGTGGCGTTACAAACTATTATCTGACCTGAACACATATGTAAAACTACAAGAAAAGGCACATGCTTCTATATATGTATATATGTATATAAATATATAAATAAGCAGGCAATTAAAATTCAGAACACTTTGCACAAGCACAGATTATGAGTGCCTGTTTCTTTGAGTGGGAGATTAGTTTGAGCAGAATTGCAATGGGCTGTACAGTACACAAAGCACTTCAGTCCCATTTCCATTCCTGACACTATATAAACCTGGTCCTTTTCCTGGGCACATTCCAATTAACCTCCAAAAGAACCAGGTCGCACAGCAGCCCAAAAACACACACTACTCACCTCATTTTATCCTTTTTCTGTACTAAAGTTTTGACAGCAGCCCATTTCCTGCAGAAGTACTTTGTGCACCGCCCGAGCCTGTTTCCGTGGTTTTGCCACGAGTCGTATCCATGCCCCTGCCCTCAGAGGCGACTGATACGGTTGCAAAAAAATAAATTAAAAACTGAAAATTGCTTCTTGCGTCGGCTAGTCTGATTCTCAGCTCTCTGCATCCGAAATGTAATCACATAGAATGCGTGCGAGTAATTGAAATGTGTTTTCATTCTTTTGACGTTTGACGGGCTTAATGCATTTGATGCAGCGGCCGGCTTGGATGAACGTGTAATCACGTTGTCACTGTGATGTAACAAACATTCAATGCAGCGTTCCTGTTGTTCCCCTAACTGTAATTTATGCAAGACTATTCATTTCACATTGCATTTATTGATCAGGCGGCGCTGCAGAATTTAACGCCAAAAAAGGACCTTTCACATTAATTCCAGAAATCGCAAAATAAAAAGGTTTACGATTTATATGGACGCCTTGCTATTACTACTTTTAACGCAGCGTGAAAACGACTCAAGAGAAAGAAGCGATTTGTCTATTAAGTAAATAGTCATGTTGTTACTGTTTTAAACCGTAAGGCCTGCTACTCCCACTTAGTGCAGAGACATACTTGAGAAGAGGCCTGGTGTGACTTTGCACTGCTATACACTGTTTAGTCCTGCTATTTGGGCCCGGCCCCCTGCTAGGAAAGTCCCCAGAGGTAACCAAAGCCAAACCAAGAGAATTAGAATGAAGTGATCTGCCACGCATCCCACCTTTGGCAAGGTTGAAGCATAACTTTGGCCTCGTTTTATATAAATAGCCTCCAGCCACTGGTAGCTGATTAAGGCGATTCAGCGCAAGGGTCAGGGAGGTGTCCTCCTGCCACCAGTCTCAGCCCCCCATGGCTCCCACCCCCTGACTCATTGTAACAAGATTAATTGGAAAGGCGTGAGGCCGCTGCCAGGGATCGGGGGTGTCGACACACCGCCAGCCTTAAGTGACTCCGTTCAATAAACCTCCAGCATTCATCCCTCACTCACTGCATCGCTCTCAGGGCTGCTATTACTCGATCCCGTGCTCGGTCAAATTCTGTGGTTAAATCTTTGCCTATAACTCCCCACCACCATGCTTCCATTACCTGTCGCATGCAAATATGTCACTTCAAAATGGGGCTGATTTCAGACAAGGCAAAGATAGACCTACTACTGAAAAATAAATCATCATTTCAGTCCTGCTATCTGTGACTGACATGGTTTTACTGGTCTTTCAGAATTAAGGATATAAAATAATATGTCTGCATCCACCCCAAAATAATGCATGCACCCTGAAAATGTCTCAGTTCATTCCCCAATCTGCACAGTTATAAATGGTTAGAATGTGATGCATAGAAAACCAAAGGCTTGGAGAAGGTGATGCAGCTGCTTTAAACCAAGCGTTTCCGGGGAAACAGGGGAAAAGGACAAAAGGTCATCCACTTTACGTACTGGCTTCTATCAAAACACATCATTTGGAAATACTTTTATAGGAAAAAGTAATCATTATTATCTTCTGCATCTCCATCCTCTGTTTGAATTCTTTAATGTTAATCCGATTTCCTGAATATGTTGGTATAAGGGGAAAGGTTGTTGTATACTGCTTAACATATTGGTTTAATATAGGATGTACCATTTTACTTTTCAAAATGGGACCATACCATAATATATGGGACAGGTGAAAACTCTAGTGCTCACATTTCCCAAAAGATTTAATTGCACAATAAAAAAAAAACTGCACATGAGATTGATGTTCTTATTGACGCAAAGGATTAGCTATAATCAGCAAAAACAGTATTTACAAATCACATCATTTAAAAATAATGTGCTGCTCCATTTAGAGTATAGCATCAACTTGACCACAAATCAAAAAGGAATATTAGCAGACGTGAATTTATTTTGCCCAATGGTCAAACTCATGTTCTAAATTGTTAACGTGTATCAATCATTTTTGGGGTGAAGAACCCACAAGAGTGTGCATATTTGGAAAAACTATGTGAAGCACTGCTTCACTGGGTAGATTGAAAAACATGTCATAGTCCATAACTAGGGATGTAACAATACACTCAACTCACGAATCGATACGATTCATGAATCTCCATACAATTTTCTCATGGTTTTTAGCAGAATGAGCTGCAGACAAATTTATTCAAAATATTCCTTTATTTATCTTTCTAAACTGTGCAAAACGTGTCCTCTTCTTAACAGTCCAACTGAAAATTGAATAAAATCGATTTTTAACAAATTCGGGATTCATCGTTACATGCCTATCCATAACTATTCAATCAGCAATTAAACAGAAATTGATCAGAAATACACTGAAGAGTATTAGTAAGTATAAGTAATAGCAAAAAAATGTTTTGCTTAACCAAAGTTCCTTTTATAAGGGTGGTGGCATCTTTTGAACCACCACAATTTTTTGGTTTCACGTGAAAATGATCATTGTGATGATACTTTGGCATCAAACAGACATTTTATGCTGTATGAATGGTATGCATTTTTCCTTCTTTTTCTTGTTATTTAAATCAACCTCCTTTCCTATCAATGCATGTATCATTGAAAGAAAATGTATATCTTTTGCTATTCAATTCATTTATACTGTTACATTAATAACTCTTCTAAAATCAGGCCACAGAATGTATTTAGAGTAAGATGACATTGTCTGATATTTCACTTTTTCCATGAAAACCTGTAATTCAAGCATAATAAATATTTTAGAGCTCTATTTATATGGTACAGTATTAACCAGTGTTATAATTATCAGTTGAATAAAGCTGTCAAAGGGTTAACTTAGGAACTCTGTATGTATGTCAATCAAGTACAATGCTTCCTTTTTCCTATGTGTTTATGTATGTTAAATAAAAAAAATCACGGCAGTTTTAACACGAATTTTAATAGGATTTTTTTTTTATAATCTAATTGTCACACCGTGGGATCGCAGAAGCTGAAACAGGGAGACGAGAGATCCGAGAATGCAGGGTTGATTAGGAATCTATCCTAATGCACAGCACAGGAACATGTAACGTCAATGACACGACTCAGGAAACAGACTTAAAAGCAAACTGAAATAGCAGGAAACGTAGAACAGCTGGTAAATGTAGGGATTCCACACGGAGTTAACGAGGGGGGCGTGGCACATGGAGGGATTGACGATCCCTTAACGATCCATTAACGATCAGGTGTGACACTAATAACCTCATACTTTATAAATGCTGTTTTTAAAATATCGTCCCTAATTAATTGTAGTCGGCTTTAATACTATTCCACATAATATAATGGCAACATTTATTTCCTCAACAATTGTCACAGTACTCAGCTGACTACAGTGTGTCTTACTGAGCAAGACAGAATTAGCGAAGCCCGATCCTTTCATCCTTCAAGACGCGGGTCGTCACACAAAGAATACTGACAATTAGACCCAGTATTTAATGTCAAGATAGGTCTAGCAAGTAGCAATCAAGTTCCAATCACTTGGTTGCTCCGTGGCAGTTGGTGAAAAGCCAGGCGAGTTGGAGGATCAGATCTCCTTCTTCCACCTAATTGTCCCTAGACTGCAAACAGATGGTGCCTGAAACTACGGATTTCAGATGACAATTCTCTGACACGGTCTTCACACAGTTCCGGCAAAGAGGAACATAGCCGCGGAAGGCCTTGCGCGTGACTGCCACCCCGCTCCTGAATTCTGTTCCCAGGGATCTTCTGCTGTCACTGCACAATGTCCCTATCTGTGCCTCTGCAGCTGTCTAAATTCATTTGCCATAGCTCTGGAAGCACCCAGGCTCCGGAATGTTTTGCTCAGTGTAATTCCTAGGAGAAAAAAGAAAACACTCTTCCTTTTTAAAGGTCCATAAGCAGTGTTCCATAACAAAATTAATAGGCCACATTTATGCTCTTTTTGGTACCGACATCTACCTTTATTTTTTCGGTGCGCTTCCTCATCCACTACCCATGCAAGCATCTACATACTAAAGAGAATCTCTGGATGCAAATATGTACAAATAGATAGACATAAATTGACTTATACCCTTTTTTTTTGCAGTCCATTTTTTAAATATATATGATTTATATATATTTGCCTGTGTAATTGCTGTCAAAATCTAGTGTTGTATTCAAGAGTTTTCCTCTGTGATCAATAAAGTTTATCTGATGTAATCAAATTCTTGGTAATTAATCAATGTAAATCGCAAAATCCTAAAATGCATAAATGATCTGACCTGAGATTTCGAGCTTGAGGGATTGTTTGTGGTCCATCTTTTAGAATTTTACTTTTGGTAGCAAAAAAACAACAGCCTGGAAATTCACGTTCATAACTGTTTCCTCTTTAATGTAGACCCATAAACAGTGTACTTTTATCAAATGCTTCTTGATTCTCTTGTCCAATGTTGATTCTCATTTGTAGATCCAGCAAGACTAACATGCATAACACCCGAGAGATTTATGTGCAATGTAGATACCAACAAACAGCCTTTAATATGAGTGTGAATGTCTGTGCATCCACAGAAGAGCATGTGTCTCTTTGCTTGCACTTTCAAATGGCTCTCCTTCCCTTTCCATTGCCAGTCTTGAATGAAATAATCACCTAACGACATCCTGTCAGTGGGAGATCGCATTAATCTTGGCATAAACACTGCTATTGACAGACCCATTTTTAATGAAAGGCAGCAAGAAGGCGGCCAGGCACCAGTAATTGTCCTAATTTGGAGAGGATCGATGAGTTTGGCAGCACACAAATCAGGCAGCCGCACGACACGGGCATACAAAATGCAGCCTGCCGTGTTGCGAGCTGTTGGACTAATGACTGCTCAAACACCATGACATTAGTAGCGTAGATGCTACTTTATGGATGGGAGTACTCGTCCTTTTTTTTCAACGGTGCATTAAAAGTGTCAAGATCAAAGATCATGAAAAATAATCACAACTCCAATAAATTTACATTTACGTTGCATTTGTGTATTTTGCAGATGCTTCTGTAAGTAAGGTAGTAAGGCAAGTAAGGCAAATAGTCCAATCCCTGTTACAAACATACAGCTCAAAGTCAAAGTGCACATTTAATAAAATAATCTTTAATGAATCACTTCTTACACAATTTATTTTTCCCAAATTTGCGTGGAACATTAATGACACACACTCTGACAATGTTTCCATGCGAATGGGTCAGGACAACTAACTTCCCAATAGATTCACACTTATTTATTGATGTTGTAGGGAAAGAAAGATACCATATGTCTCACAAACTATCTCAAGATGTGTTTTGAGTGATCAGGTCTCGATGCATTTTCAGTCCATTTTGGGTGTGTTCACATTCGTATTTAGCACTGTCCACTTGTCATCCGGTCACCCAGGATGCATGTTAATACCAGGTGTGAACAGGACCTAAGTACAGCTAGGCAGAGCTTCAATTTTATATATATCGATACTATTTTAATTAGCATTTATTAAATCTTGATAGTAGTAAATTAATCAAATTTGATGGAAATGTTTGCTTACTATGGCTTCCTGCTAGGCAACTTCAAACTAACCATTACTTTCCGTATAGAAAAGAAGCCATATGGCAGGCATTAAATATGGTAAATAAAATCTAAAGTTATAAAGCACTTTAAAACCCTGTTCAGCAAAAACGGCTTAATGTCAGTCAGTAATGCAGTTGCAGATGTTCACAAAGTAAGGCTCAATTAAGCCAAATTGAGTTTCGTAGATGCATTCAAAATGAGTTTAGAATCACAGCAAACAGATATGCTTACCTGGGCAAAACGCCACTAAACTATATCAAATGTCAAGGGACCTTGCGGGAGGGGGGAGGAAATGAAAACAAATTTACATTTAAAAAGGTTTGGAGGGCGAACAAGGAGCTAAAGCTAATTTGGGACCATGTCTCACGTGTTTTAGTGAGAACCCTGACATGATATGACATATGGACCACAGGATGTTTGAAGGCATCTTAGGTGACGCAAAGCCGTTCAGCACTAAAAAGTCCTGAATTGTGTTTAATGAAGCAGCAAACAAACGTTATCATCAAATTATAGGTTATAAATTTGGTTGCATTGGTGTCAACCTGAAGCAATATGAAATGTTCAAAGTGTACATGGCAGCCTGTAAGTCTGGTCTGGAATCCCATGCCATTTGTGCTTGATTACTGTGTGGAAAGGGAGAAGAGCTACACAAATTATTAAAATGATGTAATTGATTCATTTTGTATAATAACACGTGACTGTGTCCACAAGCAAAATGTTCTCTCAAAGCGACAACCTTAGTATGTAGATATGTACAAGAATGCTCCTAATTGTAACACATAATTCTGAATCTACACCTATTCATTTATTGCACATTCAACCTAAAATGCAATTTGCACAATCTTTCCCCACCAATTAGGTGGTTAACAGTATTTCTTTGTATATCTCTTTACATCCATGTCTTAAAGTGACATTTATATTCTTTATATATCTACAGTGAATATTTATCCTCCATTTATTTATCACTTGCACTATGAACAAGATTTTCTATTACTCAACAGTAAGAAGCATAACAAACACGCCAATCGTACATATGGAACACTGGAGGGGTCAAAAATAGATTTTTTAAATTTATTCCGTGCACATAATGTACTAAATTGTACACACAATTTAGTTTAACATACCCATGAAATACTAAATCTAGCTCACAAAATCCCTTAAATGTGCACACAATTTACTTTTTTCATACTCTCAATTTGCTATTTCAAATTAATTAAGTTGTGCTCACATTTTGGTTGTGTTCTGCATACCTCTCCGCTTTCTGCTGCCACATATCACTGTTATTTCAATTTTGGGACAATTTGTCTCAAGTCTATCAGGTGTTGAATATTAAATTGTAGATTGTCATCCATGTAATGTTTTTTTGTGGTGGTAATAAGATCCATTCATCCATATATTTCCTGAAACTGCTTATCCTGTTCAGGGCCACAGAAGGTCCAGAACTTATCCCGGAGGCTACAGGTGCAAGAACTTATCCCGGAGGCTACAGGTGCAAGGCAGGGAACAGTCCAGGATGGGGCACCAACCCATCACAGTAATAAGATCAAATTCAGTAAATAGGGTGATAATATCAAATGGAGTTATACCATTAACAAAGTCAAGGGTCTTATTTATTTCACCCTTCCCTTTGCTGTCAGTAAGTGTTGTACCTTCGATTCACCCGTGCAATATGTCTGCAAAGTTTAGGAAAGACCAGAAAAATTATTTGTGAGTTATCCTTTGACAAGATCAAGTGTCTGAGCCTGCCCTTCCTTATATGATCCCACTAAGATCTTCACCCTTGCAACATGTCTGCAAAGTTTGAAAAATATCAGTCAAATACTTTTTCAGTTATTGAACTAATGGTATCAAATGTATGAAAGTAATTTTGTGGTGCTGCTTCAAATACTTTTTACTAATAACATTCACTAGTTCAAATATTGTTTGCTTTCACTCTTCCCTGCGAATAAGTGGCATTGCTTCGGTTTTTGAGTGAGATGTCTCACAATTTGATCAATTATAATTTTTCACTCATACAATGTGTCCACAAAATTTGAAAAGAATACTTCAGGATTTTTTTTAGTTATTGCTCTAACAAGATTACATGTCAAAACTGCCCTTCTCTATGCAGCCCTGCTTCAGTTTTGGTGTGATCTGTCTCAAAATTTAACCACTCCAGTTCATCACACAGACAATATATCTGAAAAGTTTGAAAGAAAACCGTGCAATACTTGGCAGACTAGTCCCAAAGCCACATGCATTCCCTGAGCAGTTTAGATTAGAAAAGGAAAGATATTATGTGTCAGTATTGTTATCAGTATTGTTATCAGTATTGTTATCAGTATTGCTATCAGTATTGTTATCAGGAACATACACTGCATCTGGAAAAAATGTGCCAACCAGGGGTCCCCCAATCATAATAACAGTCATGGTTCTTTTACCATTTTCCAGGACCCGCAGTTTCCATTAGTTATTATATATTCAAGAAAGTAAGTATTTAAGGGTATACATTTTTTTCTTTGGAAATTCATTGAAATCATCAAGAAAATCGTTCCAACTACAATATCCAGCCATCTTGCACCTACCTACCCATCCATCCACCTCTAAAATTTGGCTCCTGGACAGGTTCATAGGGGGACTGGCCACTGTTCCCAAGTAGGAAAAGGCATAAAGCAGGTACACTCTGAACAGCATCACAGTCCATCACATGGTCACACACATTATGGTTAATTTAGAGATGCTACTTCTCCCAACTTTCACATTAGGTCTGGCGCAGTTCCCATAGGAAACTTGGATGATGCAGGGAGAACATGCAAACCCCATACACTCAGAGCAGAGGTGAGATTCAAACTCCCAAGCCTTTTAAAATCAAATGTGCTATTTAGCATAGAGGCCTAATTTAGTGAATATAATAGGCATTTATTTGCCTGTAATGTCAGGGTCTTGAGTCACCCAGGAAAGTTTGGTTTCCTGGAACAGATTGCAGACTAAGGAACCAAAAATAGGTAAAGCCCAAAATATAATTATGCTTTGACAGACATGACTATATTCAGATTTTACAAGATCTAATACATGCTTATATAATATAACCAGCTCCTTACCTGATCAGGATGTTCCTATCATTCATATATACTGGGGTTGCTGGCATCGTTGTCCTTCTGGCTTAGGCCCAGTGTCTAACTATGCCAGTGTTATGGACATTTAGCACAATGCTAAACGAAAGATAGGTTATTTCAGGAATTTGACAAGTGGTTTTTCAAGTCAGCTTGTGCTCCTGTAGGACACCCTGCCGTATTTGACCAAAATTGCTGATGGCTTAAGTCAAGAGCTGACAATCAGGAACAAGCCAGCTTCTACTGCTTGAGTTTATATTCATATTTTTCACTTTCTCTTCGCTCCATTCTGTCACTGCACGCTATACTCACTTCCACTACATAGTAATTGGGCTGTGCTATAGATTAGTCATACTCAAAACTAGAGTTAAATTTCTTCATGAGTGTCCTAAGAAGTACATTCAGTAGACGGTCATGTATCCATGGCCACAAGGAGATTGATAGAGTGGTTGAGAAAGAGAGCTTTTTCCACCTGAATGTTATGGGGTCTAGTCCCAAGTGTGGTCCTGCAGTACTCTGTAGTAGAAGAGGATATCCTGAATTGGCATTAGATATTCTTAAAACCTGACATTTATGCTTTTTTAGCTTAGCTAACAATGAACTTATGTCACTTAGGCATGCGTGTCACTTACTGCGGTTTCATTTCCCATTCTAATGAGCTGTGCAAAATAAAATTCATGACCAGTATTGCTTAAAATTATGCTTTTAAGGTATAAACTTTTACAGAATTGTCATTGTTGTCATATTTTGCAGTTTAAGTTATAGAATGTGCCTTCAAACTCATTTCTGTAAACGGAAAGCAAAACAAATTAGTAGCCTTTTTCATTAATCACCAAAAGGGTTGACAGTAACCCTTACCGCGTAGAACAGTCACTTTTTGTTGCTTTTAATTAGTGTAAAAGTCTTATTTTGTATAAAATAAGACATTAAGTAACATATTTAGGTGTAAAACTGAAAGGCCATTTCCATTTTCGTTAATAGCAAATGAAGAAAATAGGCAGGCTACTTATGTTTATGGGAAATCTTTCAGAAGAACAATCCATGGATGCACTCCTTCATGTTCTAGGTCTCCGTTTTTCAGGGGAGTACGCCGATCACACTGACACCCTGAGTGCCCAGACACTGGTCAGGGAATTCTCAGCTCGAAGCACTGCACTCTGCAGAACTGCAAGGCTATCCTTACTGATATGTGAACATTGGCAGATGACTAATCAAGGAATCAACAAAAAGAGAAAAAATCTTTACATCCTTGCACATGCTCTCCAAAAATTAACCAACCAGATTGCTAAAGACATGCGTTTATGTTGATTGTCTCTGAGCATATATCTGTCCTGCTATAGGCTGCTGTACATGCACACTATCTTGCACCTTCTGCTGTTCCAGGCCACGACCCTGCTCTTAATAAGCAGTTTGAAGATGGATGGCATATTATGTAAGTATATTCAACTAGTGACAATACTTATAATAAACCTGTGACACTGTAAGGTTCTCACTGATTACAGCCTTGTTCAGCATTTAAATTTTTTTTTTTAATATGTAAATATATAAGATTCTCATATCATGATCGCAGGATCTGGAGATGACATGACCATGTTTTATATACTGAAAACTTTCTCATACATTAGACATCATGTACGCACCTAGAATAACCAAAGGATGTATACCCTAATTGTTCGATACATTAATATAAAGACAATGTATTTGTGCAAACAGTTCCCATAGTACTATTTAAACATTGCTTCCAGCCATTAGGCAAATGAGTTGCATGAAATGAAAGTTATTTACTCATTTATTTTATGGCCTGCAGCTGGATTCTTTAGTAGTTGGCTTAAGCTCTTCTCCCCCACAATCCATCAAGACGACCTAGATGTTTATTATTCTAATCTTCACTAGAGCTGGCTTGACCTTTCATGGAGTCAGTTTGTGAGGAATGGGAAAGGACACCTGATTATCTCAATTACCTTTGTAAGACAGTTTCTTCTGCACCAGAAGTCTGTTCTCCTTGCGCAGTATTTCACCGTTACATTTATGCACTACCCTTTTGGTGGCAGGAGATACAAATAATCTTGGAAACATTTTGAGGCAGTTGCAATCACCAGTGGTTTTGAAATATGAGCATTACATGGTTGAGTACAGATACAATTATGCTGCAACTGACTTCTCTGTAAATGTCTTCTTCTCTCTTCTCATTCATCTTGGTTGGCATCATTATGAATAGATGTAATTTGGCTCGAGCTATGGATTGTATCCATTTTTTAGTATATGTTTCATATTTTTGCTTACCAAATTCCCATTATCTGTGCGTGGTATTTAGGAACCATTATTTTTTTTCGTACAGGGAGCTATTTCCCAATGAAACATTGACCTCTTAATGATGCAGTGACATCTGAACACCTGTCACATCCAATAAAACATACTTATCCCCCTTTTGAGAAGTAGAACACATACTAGGGACTAGTTTAATTTGGTTTTCCTGACCAGCTGTCATGGAATTGGCAAATCATTTACCAGCCCTGCCTCAACAAGCACATCAGATGATGAAATGTGTCTAACCCTGGTTTTGCTTTCGTGTTGTACTGAGTCAGCTGGTTGGAACTGAAGATGCATTTGGAAGAATAAGGTGAGTCTCTGGAAAGATATTCACAAGAGTTTTGGAGAAATTAGTTTTATGTAATCAATTTTTTAATTTTGTCTTATGCTTGATTAATTTAAAGGGACCTCACCTCCATTTTGTATTTGCTGTTTATTTTATTTGTATTTGCTGAATTATTATATCTGCTGTTGTGCCCCATAGTGTGCCACCTTTGTGGAAAATACAGGGAAATATGTGATAGAAGATTTTCCAGTGCAGAAAGTATTTTTTTTCTGAGTTGGAATGGAGGGATTGTCCAAGATGAAGAGATGAGCCCTGTGAAGAACATCAGAGGGTCCCCGTGGTTTCAGGCAAGGGAACAAAGGAAGCCATGGAGAAAATGGCTTTGCAGTGGGCTGATAAATGCAATGAAGTACACTGGAGCAATTTAGCCCAACCATTCAGTGTAGAAGAGTGTAACTGAGTGGAAAGTATCCCAGGATAATGAAGGATGGCACTGCCAAGAAGAGTAATATATCTGGATGGGTACTGCTGCTTGCATTGCATGGATTTTAGGACCGGTCACTTCCCTATCCTATGCTGTGAGGTGACACCATCTGGGAGCTCAAGTGGGACAGCCAGTGACCATTCTAAAAAATTCTGGGAACTGCCTACCTGATAAATAAAGACTGAAACTGTGGAAAAAGATGGCTTGTTTTCTTTATTGGCCTCTCAGAAGTATATCTGTAAGACTATTGCCATAGCATCAGACTCTGCCCATTTGAAGTTGAGGAAGAAAAGCCTGGAACCTGGTTTCTTATCCTAGGGTTCCCAATAGTCAGCACTGGGAACAGATTTGTCATGTTTCCAGCTGGTACTGTTTTGATTACTTGTGTTTTTTTGACCCACGGCTAACATGAGCCGGTAGCTAAGTGAAGCTAGCAAGCAGGAGCCACAGCTTTGCCACGAGGCAGCATTAACCTGATCGTGTATCACCAGTCATATCAAGTGCTTTGGCTATGAAACTCAACTGACCAATGTCATGTGGATTTTCATAAGGTTGGCTGGGTGAATTCGAAGGATTTTATTCCTCAAGATGTCATGATTACAGGGATTTAGGTTTGGGCGTCTGCTTTAGAAGTTACACCAGAACTGCAATTGTTTCATTATTTTACTAGATCTTCATCTACATTTCATGCTTGCTCTATTGCCAGCCCTCAGTCCCACGTCATTGCTTGCTTTGGTAGAACATCAGCCCTCTAGATTTAAATCAAACCCCACAGTTACTTTCAGCACTGCATAGTAATGTTAATTGAACTTATTTTTATGAACGTTATATTCACATTATAAATATATATATTAAATATATATTTTATTATACCTTGTTTTCAGTAAGCAATGTTCTTTGTGCCCTAAATTCTTAATACTCATTCTTTAATTCACACCCATTTTAAGCATTGTCCCAAATTGGGGGAATCCCAGGAGGGAATGAAATGTTTTTTTTCTGAAAGCATTAAAACCTTTTGTCAGGCTACAACCCATACATTCTGCACAGGAAGAGAATTTTTGAATTGGCAATTAATTCCATCATGGGTCGTCCCCCTCAACACGCAGGTCTTACTAGTATGCATTCTGTCAGGCACTACCTTCCGTTCTCTCCACTGGATTTATTAAGCAAGGTAAGCCATACTTTGAGAGCACTTCTCACTGATTACCACCCACTATTCTGGAGGTGACCAGCTTATAAAAGACGTTGCCATTTTGTGATGAGAGGGAGAGGAACATGTATAAACATTTACTTTTAAAAAATGCTATTTTATTATATACTATTCCAGTTTGCAAAAGGTATGATGAGATTAACAGTAATCAAAAATATCAGACAAGTAACAGGGTGTCAGTGTCCAACACTGACTGACTATGTTTTAGACTATTTTTTAAAAAGAAGCAAATTGGTATAATTTTTTAACTCCTATGACATGCGAAGGTATCAGTGTATTTAAAAATAAGTCATAATGGTGGTATGTGAGTCGGGCTTATTGTAAGTTTATGAACCACTGCTTTAGATGCCTTAGACAATCCATAACATGTCTTTAAATCATAATAAAATCCGCCGATCGATCGTTTTCCACAGGTACTCAAAAAACAACTATTTGCACTGCTAATCAGCAGCTGCCCCAGGCAAAGCTGTTTAGCGGATTATCCACATATATCATTTTTCATACTTTCATGTTTTTCTTTTGGCTAAAAATTGTAAGTGCCCAGTTTGGTGCAGCATGCATGTAGGGGTGTTGGATCTCAATATTATCATTCATCCTGATACTTTAAATTAAAATATCGTATATATTTTTCAGATACCGCCTAGTGTCCACAGACTTGGTATAGAAAGGTCTCTAAACTAGTGTGTGTAGTCAGTGATGGACCCCATGGACCATTATTTTCTGGGGCGGGGCTAAGCCAAGTGTCTCAACGTCAGCAGGGGCCATTTTTAATGAATATTATAATGTTCTGTTTTCATGTTCCATCTTGCAGTTATCCTAGACTTGTTAGATTTTACAATATGTTTACTATAAATTCAAAGAAAGACCTGGTCATCTTCATAGATTTGTAAAACAAAACTTGACCTGTTTTTTTGATAAATGTATGGGCCCAGGTGTGATCTAGAATGTTCCCAACCAGTGCTTCCAGAATAGACTCTAGCCTCAAGCTGTCCCTGTGCTGTGTGAGCTGATCCGGAAGTAATGTATCATAGGCATGTAATCATTTTTACATTCCTCAGATGTGAGCTCATTGAAGACAGTTATTTTATACAAGATGAAAGCTTAACGTATTTCTGCCTGGTGACTTAGATAGATTATTGAATTTCTGTTTTCTCCTTAAAGAGGGTGTCACCCTTGGTGTGGGTGTGGCCAATTGGAGAGGAATTCTGTTTTCTCCTTAAAGAGGGTGTCGCCCTTGGCTGGGTGTGGCCAATTGGAGAGGAATTCTGTTTTATCCTTAAAGAGGGTGTCGCCCTTGGCTGGGTGTGGCCAATTGGAGAGGAATTCTGTTTTCTCCTTAAAGAGGATGTTGCCCTTGGTGTGGGTGTGGCCAATTTGAGAGGAATTCTGTTTTCTCCTTAAAGAGGATGTCGCCCTTGGCTGGGTGTGGCCAATTGGAGAGGAATTCTGTTTTCTCCTTAAAGAGGGTGTCGCCCTTGGCGTGGGTGTGGCCAACTGGAAAGGAATTTAGTTTTCCCTGTTAAGAAGGTGATGCGCCTGGAGCAGGTGTGGCCAGCTGGAGAGGAGTTGGGTTTTCTCCTTAAAGCGGGTGTTGCGTTGGAGCAGTAGTGGCTTGGTGATTGCTTGATGGGGGTTAAAAAGGGCCTTGTAGAAGCCAGATAAGAGCAGGTATTTCGGTGTCTTGTTTGCAGCTGAGCTGCCATTTTCCTGCTCAGGTCGGCTTTAGATTGCTTTTAATTTTTGATTGTGTGTCCAACAATATTTTGAAGAAAAATGAAGAAAACCTGCACTGTTTTATTTTGTAGGTCTGTGTGCGTGGGCTTTTTCGGTGTACTAGGTAGCTTTCTAGCTTCAGATCCACTCCCACCCCTTTTTATACTGTAACAAGAGGTAGGCGTGACATACTGACTGCTGTTTCTTTGTTACTGCTGTTTTATGGCTTTTCTGCAGTTTTTCTCTTGACGGTTTTGTCCTTTCGTGTATTTCTATATCTGTAGGGTTAATTGTTTTATTTCTTATTTTACGGTTTAGCATGTAATATCTTTGCTGTTATCTTTTTGTTTCATCAGTTGTTCTAAGTGGGCTCGCTGTTTTATGTGTTGTGCGGGGTTGATTATCTGCAGCTGCAGTAATCCCCCTTAGTGCTGGTAACTTGGAGTAGGAGTTGCTCATGATTGCTAATATGTTAACTTGTGCACGTGCGAAGTGAGATCTTATTTGTATTTTGCAGTGATTTAAGGACACTGATTGGAGTGGTGAGGTGCAGCGACTTCCAGAAATCTAGAACTGACCTCTGCAACCATCTGCCTTTGGTGTGCTTCCTCCAGCTCTGAAGTCGGATTTGTGTGTGTGTGTGTGTGTGTGTGTGTGTGTGTTTTGGTCCCCATAATGGTAAATTCAATGATATAAATATCTGTGACTGCAATTAGAAAATGCCAAAAGACTTGCATTTTTTTCAGTTACTCATGGTTAAGGTTAAGGCTGGGTAGAGGTTAAGGTCATCATCTTGGGATCAGAGTTCTGCTGATAGAAATGAATGGAGAGTCCCCACAAAGATATAATTACAAACCTATGTGTGTGGGTGTGTGGTGTTTTTTTTTAATCTTTTTGAGTGGTGCTGTATTTCATTTCATTTGTATCTATTTATTTTTTCCCCCTGATTGTTTGTTTAACATTAATAAAATTATTGTATGGGAGATGCCTCTATCTCTTTATGCTGTAGGATTTGGGCGGGGTCAACCTGTAGTGAATGTTCCGTGGGGCCACCTATGCCTTCTTGTGGAAATTGGATTTGGTGGAGGCAGACGCCCACCACATAAGCAATGTGCTTTCTTGTCCATGAAACAATATGGGCCATCCATTTTCACTTGTCCAGGCTGCAGTATTATCATGAAATGAATATTGATTGTCTTTAAACTCTTGAATTGACCTGTTAGACTGGCAAGTAAATAGTAAAGATAATATGCATGTCTTCAGAATTAAAAAACTTTATTCAGCAAGATCATATCAAGCCTGCACCTCAACTTTGCACTGACAGTGTGATTTTCTTTTCTCCTTATCTGTTCTGATAGAAGAAGCTTCTCTTATCTGTCCTGTCATGTTCATGCAAGCCCTCCAGAGGAAAACATTATAACTCTTGCTTGAACGTACCCTGCCAAGATGCTCTCCTCATCATTTCATGTGTAGATCTTCCCTCAAGGTCATTTTTTTCTACTATGTGATATAGGATGAGTGTTATTTGTAATAATTCCATCAAGCATAATCTTAACTGACTGGCCCATAAGAAGTTAGCACTTTGTTCCTTAGTAACAGCGATAGCATTAAATTCATCCATTTGATGGCTCTACTAGGTTCTGCAACCCAAGATAGTTTAGCAATATAAAATCCTGCTTTAATGTTCTGCTGGAATGTTAGCTGCCAGGGTCGGTGCACATGCTTCTACCAAAAATGGGCATTATTTTTTTTGTGGCAAATTTCATTTATAACTAGGAAGTAAAACCACCAGGAAAAAGCATATAGGGTGAAGAAATCAAAGAAAAACTATCTGGCACAGAGCAATGAATTTTGGGCGAATTATATGTGAATGACTTTGCACATTATTCATTTTTAACATTTCTTTCCACCATACCACAAGGCATGTTGATAATGAGAAATGGACCAAAATTTTGCATGTTTATATTTCATTACTAATATTTAATTTTATAACCAACATGGGGCAATATTCTGTCAGGATACAGAGTACCAGAAAAGTGCCTGACTTTAGACTAAAAGTACCCCCTACTTAGTCATGTAAATGTCTAACGGACATCACTCCATGACCACAGGCAATCATGTCCTCTCATTTGCATAGTTATTTCACTTCCAAGGCCTTGAATTTGAGTTACTCCTAAAACCCCACTGATACAATAACATTCCCATAGTCGTGCAATAACATTACCTGTCAGTTAAGGTCACCAGTGTGGATGATTAACCCAACAGTTGATGAATATGTAGATTGAGGATGGTCATGTTAATAATATTCTACATCACTGATATTGCAAAAATGACCTTCTGCTAAGTAGTATATAAATACCAGTCACATATACACGTGCATGTGTGTGTGTTTATATATTCACAGTTTATATAAGATGCAAAAAAAATCAAAAAATGAAAACACAGTAAAAACTATAAATAACGTATCACCCTAGGTCAGTCCTAGGTCCTACTCAATTTTAAATCATTTCAGTAATTAACTAAAAATGCATTTTGGCTCACGTAAAGAAGTGAAATTAACTTTAAGGAATTTATGGTAATTGTGGTGCTACATCTCACAGCACATCTTCTTTTGTACTTTAAAATTGCACCTCTGTGTTACATCGACCTTATGTATGCCAACATATGCTATAAGCTTCACATAGACAAACTCCCTCACCTCTATTCCCCAACTTTCCCACACTCTGGAAAGCAAGAAAACGGAAGCGCTGACCCTACAAAGGGTTGTGGCATCTATATCTGGCCAGAAGGAACAGCATGTTTCCTTTCTCTATTTATCTAACTGTACAGTTTATTATATTTATTTTGCAGTGAAATGGATACTCAAGCTAAGCCACAAAAATGAATCCACAAACTTATATTGTCACGCCCATGCCGCAACGCACCTAATTGACGACCAGTCAAAAGGCACAGACAAGCCAAGAGACATCGCGAAGTATTGAGCCAATGTCATTGTGCCTTACCGAGCGTTCTTTTGTCCTTCGTCTGCCCTTTTTCCCATACCAGGCCTGTCTACCCTGTGTGTTCACCTTGCCTCTTACCCGTCCTTTTCCCAGAACCGCTCCCGAACCTGACCGGCTTTCCCCGCTGAGACCGGCACATCCTGTTCCTGCCCCCCTGTGTGCTCGTGTCCCGTGTCTGCCTGTTGGACGGATCTCCTGGCTTCTGACCTACGCTTTCAGCCACCGACTACCCTCATTGCTACCCCCTGTTTGTGCTTTTGCACGCTGTTGCTCGCATACCTGGATCCTTGCTCTCCTTTGTCAGCCAGCATCACATATATGAACAGCAAGAGTAGTAGGTACTTCATCAGCTAACCCAACAGCACATTGCCTTTTGAGCTTGGCTTAGCTGCACCAAATCTACCTGGATGAGTGGTTTTGTTGCAGTGCCTGCTCTGTACTTGAGAGCTGCCATTATTCCCCTTATTCCAGTGCCAGGCTGAGGCTTATTTGGAGAGCGATTTTTCATTGCCTTTATATGTCGTTCATTTCTTTCAATTGCTGTATTTCTTTCTGTTGACCTTGAAAAACAGATTAAGCCATTACTTCAGTGTTGCACACACATACACACACGAAGGTAGGACAAAAATTTGTGAAAGTTTGAGCCATTTGGGGGGTATATAACGTTAAAAGGTAAGTGCTGCCGCAGACAGCAAACAAACTTCAGGGATATTAATCTCACTGCATTCACTTCCCTAGTCTGGACCCTCAGAAAACCCGCAAGTTATAAATACTGGGAACATGGCATCTGTTTACATTTAGTCTTTCTGCTGAGTAAACACTTAAAGGAAGACTTCAGATAAGGATGCATATATCATACTATAAAGTGATAGGGGCTTTGGCAAAATACCCACCCAAATCCAGGAGTACAAAGGAAGGGAATATAATGTTCTGGTACAGTATTATTTGATAACAAATTAATATATTCATTTCATTAGGTTATTTAGTAGTAATTATGCAGAAATAGCTTCCCTTGGTCACCATTTCTTGAATGACTTTTACAGTTTCAATGTATATACTAATAGTGTATATACTTATATCATGTATATACCAATAGTCATATAATCAATATAACATAACTAACTTTTGTGTAAGTAATGATGAAATCTTGAAAATCCAACTCGCAAAAATAAGCTACAAGTTTTTTACAACCTTCCATAGTTCTTTAGTCCACCTTTTGCAGCACATTACTGCCACCAACTGGTTACAGAGAAAATACACAAACATTTCAGATAATGTTCACTTTTGCATATTCATTTATTTAATAAGCATTCTTAGTGGGAAACACAAAGTTTGAAGGCACTACTGTATTGATTATTGATTGAATATCATATTCGGTCTAATGTATTAATGCTCAGCTAATTTTAAAACATGAAGATGAACTGATAAGCAACAAAAAATAAATTTATATCATTAATAGCTCATTTGCAAAGCATACTGATGTAAGTTATGACTAATTCAATCAACATCAGTGTAATAGTACACAGGATGTCCAACAAATCTTAATGCAGTTTTAAGCTTTAACAACATTTAAAGTATAAATGCTACAAACTAACAAAAGAAAAAAATTTGAAAGTATAATTGCTTACATTTTAAAAAATATTGTTCATTTTCTTATTAAATGTCCAAATGTCTTGTGCTATACGATTTTCTCTAGTTGATTTTTGAGGTTTGTAGAAACTTTCATCAGCTGATGCTTAGTGACTGAATGGATTGCATTTGTAATTGTAGCCTTAATTGCATCCAAAGCAGGACGTTTGGATGCATACATGTCAGTTTTAATGTGACCCAACAGCATGGATCTCCCCTACCAATACACTGGTCTGACGTCATCCAGAAACTCAATATTAAAATAAAAAATTAGCCCAAATTGCTAAATATTAATTAGCATTAAAAATAAATAAATAAACTTTCAAATGCTTTTGTTTTTCATAATGTTTCTTATAAAGCTTTTAATGTGTTTTAAAACAAGACTTTTAGGGCACCCCGTATATTGCACTAATACACTAGACCAGTATATACAGCTTATATGGCATATATTGTAGTGTGTCCAGTTCTCCAATGCCCTAACACCAGCTTTAGAACATATGGAAATGAAAGTACCCCATTAAAATGTCTTCTGTTCTTGTTAGATAACTAGAAGAACATCATTATGGTTCCCAAACCTCTCCCCAGTCATTCCATGTACTCCATATACTCAGTGAGATATTAATTAGCCAAACAAGATGGAATAATGGTCAAGAGAAAAATTCATGGGTGTACAGAAGGTTTCTGCAAATATTGGGGTGATTTTAGGAGAGAAATGGCTACGCTCACAGTTTGTCAGACAAATCATCATAATTTTATTCCATGCTATGCTAATATACAATCGTTGATGTTAGCCAAGCTTTGTTGTAGCTAATTATGACTAATGCATCGCAGGCCTCTCAGGTCATAACCTCAGGTCAAAATTCAGTAAGTTAGCAGCCTCCGACCAGGCAGAGTACTGGGCCCCGTCCATTTCCGATGCCACCTGGTTTCCACTGGCAAGAGCATGGTTGGTGCCACCGATGGTGCTACTGCATTCTGGACACTTGCTTTCCTGCATTGCCCCTCCACAATCTCCAATGGCGTAAACATGACCTTTGGGGCACTTGTACCAGTGACCTTTGGGCAGACCTATGGCTTCCACAATCATCACCCTCTCCTCCTCAGTGATGTTCAGCTCATTACAAGACAACTTCTCCTTCAGCCCATCCAGTTCCTGCTTTGCCCGCATCTCCTCTGTCTGAGTGAAAGGCTTTGTTCCTTCCAGGAGCTTCCTTAGGACCTGCTCCTCCACTGTGACGTCAGTGTTTTTCGCCTTGTCTCCGGCCCTGCTGCAGCACACGTTAAGCTCGGCCAAGAAGGTCAGCCTCTGTACCTCACTCTGAAGGTCTGAAAACTGCTGCTCTGAGAATTTTTGACTAGGATCCCAAAGCCATTCCAGGCATTCCTGAATACGGCTTGAAAAATACTCCCTATACTCCCGAGACATGTTTTTCTTCATTATACGTGTTAGCTTTGTCAGCCTGTCTAGGAAATTCATTTTGTTTTCAATTCTCCATAGAATCTGTAATGTTAAGTCATTCTGTTTTAACTGCTTCATAACAAGATCATATTTATGTGGGTTGTACAGTAATAGAACATCCATTGTCTGTAGACTTTTCAGAAGGACATTTCTTTGCCTTTCTATGTCTTCCGGAGAGCCATTCAGCACTGCCTTCACCTTCTCAATCTCAGCAAGGCTACGATTGACGTGAGCTCCGTACCGCAAGTTTCTCCGAATGGGTGTACGACATCTGGGGCACTCCTTAAGCCGAATGGCCTGCTGGTTTCGATCGCCTGCATTGTCATCATTTGTTCCTTCCTTCATGAATTTGTCCAAGGCAGACGACTCGAAAATGTGTCTACAATCCTCCAGCTGAATGAAGCGGGCAAGGGGATCATCTTCCGTACCGAAGAATATCTCTGTCAGTTCCTCATGATGACATGCACGGCATTTATTAGGGCAAGTCTCCCCACAGAGTCCGATGCATGGGTGACCACAAGGAAGCATTTTGGTGCAGATCCTGAAGCACGGAGTCCGATCGCACGGCTCATGGCAGAGTTTGGTGCAGCGTTGATGGGGGCACTGCCAAGCACAGGGTTCCTTGCAGGGTGCACAGGGCTGGCCACAGGCCTTGGGGCAGGCACTATGCACACAGCGGTTCTCACATAGATGCTGGCAAGGCGGGCACTCACTGACGCAGGGCTCTTGGCACATGTGTGAGCAGATGAGAGGGCGACCACAGTGAAAGTCACAGGCCTTATGGTAGCGGCCTTGGTTGCACTTGTGGCACGTGCCCGAGCAAGAATGCCCACACTTCAGGATCTCACTGCACTTCTTGTGGCAGTTAGGCTGCCTTTTCACCTCGCTGCTAATATAGTAGCAGGGTACCTTTTGGTGGTGCCCACATTGCAACTCCATATTCACGTTCACCATGCAGCGGGTGGTGCAGAGCATCCCACACACCATGTCGCAGGAGTGGCCACACTCCAGCGTCTGCTTGCACGGTTCCTGGCAGATGAACTGCTGAGGGTCTTGATAGCATGGCACCATCTGCTTGTGCTGACACGTCGGGATGACTTTCTCCAGTAGTACAGGGCATTCTGGACAGTCCTGGAAGCAGAATGCAGGACATCGGTGCCCCATCTGGCACAGAACCTTCGTACAAGGCTTCAGACACTGGAACTTCTTGTGGTCAGCGTCGTAAGGGTGACAAGCACGCGTGCAGACGTGGCCGCAGGCCAGGCGGAAGTCACACGGCTTCTGGCAGCCCCCTTCCGGCACCTTCTTAAAGTCATTGGCACAAGAAACGGGGGTACGCGTCCCAGGGTGGTTCTGACAGCACAGCATCAGATGCCGACCCGCCCGGCCGTGCTCCCGGAGGGTGTGCAAGATGTTGCTCCACAGCTGAACTCTGCCGAGCATTCCCAGGTTCCCGATGCAGTAGAGACCCTTCTTAGCTCGAGACAGCGCTACACACACCCGGTTTGCGATCTGCAGGAAACCCACGCGTCCCTCGGGGTTGCTGCGAACCAGGGACAGCAGGATGATGTCGTTCTCCTCGCCCTGATACTTGTCCACCACGTGAACCTTAACCCCAGCAAACTGAGCAGCAGGCAAAAGTTTACGAAGACAGTGCAGCTGCCCTGTATAGGTGGTAAGAATGGTGATCTGCGATGGCTGGTAGTCCTGGCATAGCAGGTAGCGGCACAGAGCCACAACAAACAGAGCTTCATGTCGATTCCTGTGACTGTGTCCATCTATAATCTCCTCCTCCGGTAATTCATGCTCCACAAAGAACAAGTTGGAAAGTATCCCCTGCAAAAAAGTACAAACCAAAATAGGATTATGTTTTATGTTCCATCCATGTTTTTATTACCACTTATCCTATTCAGGGGTTCACACCCTATCTGGGAAACTACAGACACAAAGCAGGGAACGACCCAGGATGGGGTGCCAATCCATCGCAGGGCACCACAGCATTCACAGACAATTTGGCAACTCCAATTCATGAATTTTAGAGTTCATTTTAATAATGAATAATAATTTGATCTTCTGAAACTGAAGTAAAAACTATTGGAAAATATTTGTTTTTAAAAGACAGAAGGCAAACCTTGATGTTGTCATACTCCAGTACACTGGGGTGATTCTCAAGTCGAGAGTAGATGTGTGGAGTGAGAAGCTGAGCAATTTCTGGTCTCATGCGATGCTGCGAAAAGGAAGCAATGTTGAAAGGGAAATAATTGCCAGTTCAATACGCCAGTTCAATTTTGGCTCTTAAACCGAAACAAGGGATGCAGTTGCGTGAGCGCCACATGCTGACCTGATAGTTGAGTCGAACGTAGGGGAAATCAAGTTTGACCAGCCTCTCAAACAGCGACACCTCCAGGTTGAAGTTCTTGGCTAGTTCATAGACTGTGGCACTAGGACGTAGCTTCGAGCAGAAAAGGTCAAAGGTCACGCAAATACAGAAAATAAGAAATACCATAAGAGTATGCTGGATAAAACTGCAACGTTATGTGGGCCCAAAATATGTAGTTTTGTCAAAAGGTACTGTCTAAATCTATATTTACATGTCATCACATTTAAACATGGTCAGATTACAAAAACCTTCCAAACATTTATAAGTAACTCCTGAAGGCTGTGATGCACTTTAAAGCAAATGGGAAATAAGCAGCAATGGGCCATTTTTTATTCTAATAGTTTGCTGTTTACTTTTGCAAAATTTTTCTTCACTTAAAAATGATGTTAATGTTGATGTGTATGCCATACTACAGACCACCATGGATCCTGTGCTATCTGAGATGAGCTCCTGCCCCCTCTGCACCCTGAGCTGGATAAGCATTTGCGACAGATAGATGTACAGTACTCTGCTAAAGCCTTATGGAGTTAAAGAAAATGCATAAAGCTGTTTATCTGTGCCGTAGGTGTATATTGGCTCAAAATATTTTATTTGGTGATTAAGAGGTTGGACAAGTAAAGGAGTGTGGACTTTTTAAGGGGAGACTCATGCAGTAAAATTATGGCATTAGACTATACTAGAGCTGTCTAAAGGACACTAAGAATTTGCTCCCCATCATTTAAAAGAAAATGAAAGTGTAAATAAAACGGACAGGTTTGACCCTGGCTACTGCAGTGCCTTGAAATTTTACTTTAAAAAACATATGCAAATGAACTACAACACAATGGAAAGTACAAATTTAGTCTGATCTCTATAAAGCTGCTAATATCTTGTAGGATGACTTTATGAACACCACTTCAGTTCCCAAACCTCTCCTCAGGGGCACCCCAGCCATTCCATGTGTTTCACCAATTAGATAATTTAATTGGTCAAGTAACTCGGTGACTTATTGATTAGCCAAACATGGTGTGCTAATGGTCAAAAAAAAAAAAAAAAAACATACATATACTGCAAATATCAGGGTGACTTTAGGAGAGGTTGTGGAATTGCTAAGCTAAGATGCTTTAATCATCATACCAGTTGTTTTGCAGCAACAGGAACATCATCCATCCATCCATCCATCCATTTTCCAAACCGCTTATCCTACAGGGTCGCGGGGGGTCCAGAGCCTATCCCAGAAGCATTGAGCACGAGGCAGGGAACAACCCAGGATGGGGGGCCAGCCCATCGCAGGGCACACTCACACATCATTCACTCTCACATGCACACCTACAGGCAATTTAGCAACTCCAATTAGCCTCAGCATGTTTTTGGACTGTGGGGGGAAACCGGAGTAACCGGAGGAAACCCCACGACGACATGGGGAGAACATGCAAACTCCACACACATGTGACCCAGGCAGAGACTCGAACCCGGGTCCCAGAGGTGTGAGGCAACAGTGCTAACCACTGCACCACCATGCCACCCCACAGGAAAATCATTTAAATATAATTTTGTTTGGAAGCTTAAGTACTGCTTGTGTACAAAGTAACGGGAGCAGTTCTATACACAGGCATAAACAATAATATCATAGACTTAGTGGGAATCCCCGGGACAGGAAGAAGATAAGGCAGGAGCGCTGATGTACCTGCTGATGATCTCCAATGAGAATGAGGTGCTGACACGCTTGACTCAAGGTGGTAATGATGTGGGCCTCCAGCACCTCAGCGGCCTCCTCCACAATCACCAGGCGAGGGCGCACCTCCTGCAGGATCCGGCGGTACTTGGCTGCACCGGTGGTCGTCATGCCTATGACCTTCGCCTCCCGCAGCACGCACAGGTCCCGTCGCAACTGAATCTCGGCCAGCCGCTCAGCTGCTTCTTGATAAGCTTGCTCAGACTGCAGGGCCCGGGCACGCATGTCTGTGCGGTAGCGCATTAGCCAGAGCCTGCCGCAACGGAACGCACATCGGTCCGGTTACTCCTCCATCGAATTTTTAAGTTATTGATAGTATGCTGTCCTTACAGTATGTCTCTCCTGGTGAAAAATGAGATAGCTAGCGAACAACTAATCAACTTCCCGAAAAAAGCTAGGGAAGACTTTTCTTGATTCTTACAGCTGTAAAACCAGAACTAAAAACAAATAATGTACACACAGTAATGCTAAGCAGTAGCACAATTTCATCAAAACATAGTAAAAGTTTCATGAATATATTCAGAATATCTTGACATTCTGTACAGCTTCTAATGCAACCAATTATTTCACAAGTAAATATGCTTCCTGCATAATATAAAATGATTTAAAAATTGTTACTTGCAGACACACTGTGTCCAAGTTTCACCATCCAAAGAAAACTACAAACATCACAACGCAACACCCCACCTCCCAGCGCCTGACATATATTGTGGCCCTGGATCGAGCCCCTTGTCATGAAATACTTAAAAATATAAACCACCGGTGGCTCAAACTGTTGAATTTGCCAATGCGAGTGAAAGCCTTCCTGGTCCAGGCTTCAGGTCAAGTGAATGAATCCCATTCAACTTTCAGGACAGGCCTTACTGATCAACCTTCTGAGAGGCTCCTTAAGAAAGGTAAACAATCAGCAGGTGCTATCTTACTTCTCACATTGTCATTTATCTACTTAATTCCAGTGCTTTCCTGTGAAAAGCAATTAGTTATTTTCCTCCAAACTCTAAACTGATAATTGAATTAAATAAAGAGCCTTAGAGTGGTATGGTAGCTTAGTAGGCCACACTGTCAGGTGATGTCCAAATCACACCACTGCTCCACAGTGTGGGAAATCCTTTTAACCTTTTACGTTAAACAGTATGTTTTAGGGTTAGAGTACTATCCCAGAAATTGCCTGTATGGCTTTGAGAAGTGACTACACCTGACTGCTCTTTAATTTTGTTTTATTTTATTAATTGATTCAAAAGCCATGGAGGTTCTGGAGAGTGTCTTTTGATTGATACTGGGTGGTGGTCTCCGTCTTTAAGAAAGGGGACCAGAGGATGTGTTCCAACTTCAGGGTGATCACACGCCTCAGCCTCCCTGGGAAGGTCTATGTCAGGGTACTGGAGAAGAGGGTCTGTCTGTTGGCTGAACCTCAGATCCAGGAAAAGCGCAATAAGGTTTCCATCCTGGTTGCGGAGCACTGGACCAGCTCACCACCCTCACAGGGCTCCTGGAAGGTCCATGCCAGCTTGCCCAGCCAATCTACATGTGTTTTATGGACTTGGACAAGGTGAATAACCATGTCCCTCAGGAGGTCCTGTGGGGACGAGGGGTGCTTCCGAAATACAGAGTACAAGGCCCGCTGCTATCTGTCTTTAGGTCCCTGTGTAACCAGAGTAGGGGTTTGGATCACATTGCCGGCAGTTTGTCAGACAGATCGATGGGTGTTGGACTCTGCCAGGGCTACCCCGTGTCACTCATTCTGTTCATAACTATTATAGGCAGAATTTCTAGGTGCAGACGAGGAGCGGAGGTGGTATGGTTCATTGACCTAAGAATCACATCTTTGCTTTTTTGCATATGTGCTGTTGGCTTCATCGTACGCCAGGGCGGGATGCAGCTGAGTATGAGGCGGCTGGGATGAGGATCAGCATGGTTCTCAACCAGAAAAGGGTGGACTGCTCCCTTCAGGTTGGGGAGAAGTTACTACCTCAAGTGGAGAAGTTTAAATATTGTTTACCAGTAAGAGAAGAAGGGAGGAGGAGATTGGTAGGCGGACCAGTGCAACATCAGCAGTTACGCAGACGCTGTGCTGATCTGTTGTGATAAAGAACTGAGCCAGAAGGTGAAGCTTTAGATTCACTGGCTGCCCTATATTCTTACCTGTACCTATGGGCACGAGCTCTGGGTAGTGACTGAAACAAGATCACAGATACCAGTGGCAGAAATGAGTTTCCTCCACAAGGTGTCTGGTCTCAGCCTTAGAGATAGGGTGAGGGGCTCAGACGTGTGGGATGGGCTTAAAGTACAGCCGCTGCTTCTACACACTGAAAGGAGCCAGTGGAGGTGGTTCGGGCGTCTATCTAGGATGCCTCCTGGACGGCTCCCTGGGGACGTGTTTCGGGCATGTCCAACCTGGAGGGGACCCCCAGGGTAGACCCAGGACACGCTAAAGAGATTTTATCTCCCGGCTGGCCTGGGAACGCCTAGTTGTCCCTCTGGAGAAGTTGGCTAAGGAGAGGGAGGTCTGGGCTTCTGAGGTTATTTTACTAAAAATGTATGTGTGGGATACAGATGTGGAAATAATGTACAGCATCATAAGCATTTGAATGACTACAGGTATTAGTGTAGTAGAATGATATAAGCACCTTAATGTCCTTACAGGTTCCCTGCTGTTCTGAATTAACATTCCAGGGAATATATACTGTAAAATCCCAACCAGCATATTGAGTACAGGGGTCAGAGACCCTGATGTTAATCTTGTATCACAGTGCATGAAGAGGTACCAAGAAGCCTTGATGCCCAGCTCACAATCTAATCTCTGGGGTGCCCTTCTTTTAGGCTTGCAGTATACGCATCAAGGAGCACAGGACATTCCAAGTACCCTAGGTGGTCAATTAGCAACATGAATACTGGAGCTTGGGGCCCTGGCAGTTAAATCTCTCAAATCTCTCAAAAAAGCCCCCAGGGGCCCTGGTGTAGAGCTTGAGCTGTATATACTGGGGCCCTCGTGGTTAACTTGTGCTGTATATGCTGAGGCACCCTATAGCCCAGGAGGCCAACTCTTACTATAGATGCAGAGGGCCCTGGTGGTCAACACTCACTATATATGTGAGGGACCGGTCAATTTGTGCTGCACATAAAGAAGGTGTTGGTTAACCTCTGTTGTATTTGCTGAGAAGTCCAGGGGCCCTAATGGTTAATTTGTGCTCCATATGACCAAGGGCCCTGTTGTTGGACTCCTGTTGTATATGAGGGTCTCGGTGTTCAGCTTGCACTATAAATGTTGCGACTTCTGGCTACCTGCGCTCCAAGCCCCCAGGGCACTGGCCCCACTGGCCTGGTCCATAATGCAGCTATGGTCAAGTCAGTGTAAGTTGTTTTACCTGTACAGTTTCCAACGCTCTTGCAGATTGAGTGCCCACATGTTATGGATCCTGGCCTCATCTTCCTCATTCATGATTGTGCCCTTTGCCAGCTCCCTGCGAATTCGCTGCTTCATCTTCTTCTTCTGGATTCGCGGCACCTGTAAAGAGGAACACCGACATTGGATTTTGCAATGCAATCGAAGGCCATCCTGGTTCAAGTGAAGGAATCCCATTCAACTTTCAGGACAGGCCTTACTGATCAACCTTCTGAGAGAGCCTCCTTAAGAAAGGTAAACAATCAGCAGGCGCTATCTTACCTCTCACATTGTCATTTATCTACTTAATTCCAGTGCCTTTCCTGTGAAAAGCAATTAGTTTTTTTCCTCCAAACTCTAAACTGATAATTAAATTAAATAAACAGCCTTAGAGCAGTATGGTGGCTTAGTAGGCCACACTGTCAGGTCTCAGGTCTGAATGTCCAAATCACATCACTGCTCTATGGGGTGGAGAATCTGCATGACCCTGTCCCCATCTCCAACAGTCCAAAGAAATGAACCTGGGTGAATAGATTGTCTAAACTGCCCAAATATGATGGATTGGCACCCTTTCCTGGATGTTCCTCTACCTATGCTGGCAGTGATAGACTGCCGACTTTTGGAGACCCTGTACCGGATGAGTAGCCAGAAGATGGATGGATAAATAGACTTACTCTCTGTGAATATTCAGTGAGTATTTTGTAATTATCACAGTCAGATACAGAATCTTCTGCTCAACCTCCCATGGTCCATACCTGCCAGTCACCCTGCATCTGACCGGGCTCTTGTTCGATGTTCTCTAGGTTTAATGCCAACATCTGTCTGGCTAACTCCACCATTGCAAGGTCCTCTTTCTTCTTCCTCTTGGCAGTGCCTCTGTCATGGAAGTCCGTACCCTCAAGGATCCGCTCAGCTTGGATCAAATCTGCCTCTTCCTCCACATCCACCAACTCCTCTTCCTCATCCTGATGAGGCTCCTCCTCTTCTTCTTCTGTCATTTAGAAGGTGATGCCATACTTTACTATATCAGCATTCTCCACAGCATAGCAGATCTCTGTATGTATGCTGACATTATTAAAATCATTAAAGCATCTTGTGAAATTCTTTCCTTAAATTTCAGAACCAACAAAATCCCTAGAACTGTGAACATAAGTCTAGAGTATTTTTACTTACGAGCATTTTTTCAGATGTACGGACCATTATGGTCATCCCATCTATTATTAACTTCTAAATGACTGGTGCACATCATTGGTATTTGTTAGCACTGTCCTTACCAGCATTATCCAATATCTGCTGTGTTGTCTGCTGGAAGGCAGAAGAACCAAGGCCAAGCCACCCTAGGATCACAGACTGTTTCTTCCCACTGATCTGGAATCCATCCCACATCTGCATACATGGTTAGGTTATTGTGCAGAAGCAGCTAAAACTGCATCAAATACTTTACAGATTAATAAGTTTCTGCTGTCGAGGACAGCTAAAATTTGGAACATGCTTCTCAGATTTATGACTTGCATGGCCTTCCACACGTAAGCTATCAAAACGCTGTTCCAGGAGTGTTACCAGTGCAGATTCTATGTGATAATTCTCTTACACTCCATCCAGCACCACAAGAAGGTGGGGTCGGGTGAGGAGTCTTACAGGGTTCACATTCAAGCTGTTCCAGTGATCTTCAGAGATAAACCTCTCCAGGTATTGCTCATGAAGAATCCCGCGTAGGCTACACTCCAGCTGGCTGGCCTGCTCCTGAATCCTCTGCTCTGCCTGGGCCAGCTCCATGCTGATCTGAGCAGACAGAAAACTAATGCTTAAGTAGAGTGTCATCCACCAAACTGTTTATTCCTTACACTTTTGGATCATAAAGACTATGTCTGCAGCAGAGATGAAGATTGGGAATGTCTACTTGACTTTTGGATTATAAAATAAAGAAAAAAATCCCCAGTATAACGAAGTTGGTCAAGTTTTCCTTGTTCCATTAAATATCAAAACCAGATTCAGTATGAGCTCTATACCACTGGTTCTCTAGAATGTTTTCATTCTAGTCCGATCTTAATCAAGCTCAGGTGGTCCTAAACAGGCTAATAATCAATGTGGCAGGTTGAAAGCAGTGTGGACTAGAATGAACAGAGTTGGTGAAAAGTCTGGGTAAAAGTCCGGGATTTTGTTTCAACCAAGCAGTTGAGTATAAAGAGTCACAGTCGCAGAGAACTCGACTGGTTGGCTGAAACTAAATCCCAGTCTGGACTTTTAATGTCTGGACCTGAATTACCCAAGTCTGGGAATGAAAACATTCTGACATAGGGGGCACCATGAACAGGATTGAGAACTACTGCTCTATGCAATTTAAGCATCATTGTGTATTCACTATACTCCATTTTCAGACTAAAAATGTCCCACAACACATTGCTTCTGAAATCTCCTCAATGTGGTCTCCAGACAGCAATGCCAAGTCACTGTCACTAAGGGAATCATGTCACCTCGTAGTAAGCACGGCGTAAATGGATGGGCAGGTTGCGGCGGAACTCAGCGGCCCCTGTTAGCTCCCGCAGTGTGAAGTGCTTGAGGACCTCACTACTGCTGCGGCCACCCACTCTCACAATTCCGTTTTGAAGGAATCCATGAATTCCTGTGTCAAAGGAATATTGTTACATAGAATGAAGTCCCTCTACTGAAAAACAGATTCCATTAATAAGTAGCGGGACATTTATTTGGAGCTGCGCAGAAGGCCCACCTTCCAGGAACTGGTCCAGTGCATGATTAGTGTAGCAGACAACCAGCACAGGTGTGGTGACCAAATCTGACCACATATCAGAATTCTTCAAGAGGGCTTGGGCTATCTTCAAACCCACATAGGTTTTTCCTGCACAGATCAAATGGTACTATAAGTACATTATATAGTCAGTAACCTGAACAGCAACCAGTATTCTGTAACAGATGAGATGAAATATGGAAATGCATATTATCCTAGAATAATACCATAGTAATTGTTGGATATATACAAATAATTACTGCTTTCGTGGGACTAAAGATAAAATTAACTGCAGGTAAATCTAAAAAAGTTTATTTGAAAAAACATATGGGTAAGATCATTTTAATGATTATGACTACAAAATGTGTGATTCTGTTAAACACACTACAAAAACAGAGATGAAAGATCTAGACGTGTGACCCTATAGTTTCTGGTGTAGATCCTACTCAGTTGACCCTTTCATCTATATTAACAGTTCCTTCAATGATATGTAAAGTTTTATGGATAATGAGAAAACTGATGTAATCTACTGAAATAGTTAAACGATAAAAAGGAGGCCAACCTGTGCCTGGAGGTCCCTGTATGATGGCAACTTCCTTAGTGAGAGCCAGTTTGAGGGCATTCATTTGTGACTCGTCTAAACCTAACTGCTCCATGTCAGGCCAGGCACTGGGCTCCAGAGCTCTGAAGGGCTTGAGGTTCTTCTGAAAGCCCTGTACTGCTATACACCCCAGGTCAAGTGTCTTCTCCATGGTCAGGTAGGCAGGAGGCTGTATCTCCGACTTGCATTCAACTATGTACCTGTGATCAAATACATTACACACTAAGGAAATTTTAACTGCTAAAATGTTATTCAAAATTGATCAGTGTATTTTTCCGATTTGTTTCTAAAACAACACATAAGCAATATCCTACAAATTGCTTTCCATGACTCAACAAAATCTACTACTGCAGAATTACACGAAGATACCTGAAACCTCAACAGTGGACAGACCTGTGAAATGGCAGGTGATCTGCATCTTCTTCCTGTAAACCCTCCAGCACATGGCGATAGGCTTCAAAGTAGGCCGTGGTTTCCACCATGAGGAAGGAAGCAGACACCTGGACTTCGGCCAGCACCATGCGACTATCCTGGGAGAAGCTGAGCTGCACCAGTCCCTTCTGAAGATCTTCTGGAACGCGGTCTGACACGGTGGCAAACAGCAGCGTCTCAAAGTTGTCATGGGACAGGCAAACCAGGGAGCCGTACAGTAACCGTTTGGAGTTCTGCCAGCGGACAAACTGAAAAAGGAGTGAACATCAGAAAATACTGAGACCCTCCAAAAGTACTTCATGCCAATTACAAGCAACACTTTTATGTTGCTCTTAGAAACAGAGCTAAGAGAAACCATTAAAATGTAGATCTTCTGTATTCATGATTACAAATACAATATGCACGTTCATCGCTAAGTTTGAGTTATTATGCTCTTCAGGATGATAAACTTCATAAATGTACAAACAAAATCTTTAACAACTCGTCTTACTGATTTTTTGCATAGTTCACTAAAAAGATACATAATACTTTGAGTATTAGAGTTTGAGTGGTCACTCTATTGAGACAATTTGGAATTTCAGTGACAAACGCATGGTTTGCATTCACCCTGCTGTGAATTCTGTTAATGTACATGTGTAGCTTTTTCCATAGATCTAATAATATGGAATTTATTATCCTAAATTTAACATTACTCTAGATGTTGGTAAAACACTCACTTGCATCACATAAACTGCCTGTAATAAATGTGTAACCTACATGCCAAGCAAAACAGAAAAAATGTTCATTACTTGCAATAACTAAATTAGCTTATTTGATTTAGATATTTACTGTAAACATGCCAAACTACAAATGAAAATATTTCATTCTGAGAGGATTTGCCTTTAGTAAAGTTGCCTGAAGGATGGTAGGCATTTAAATCTTGTATCTTATGAAGTTTGAGTGGGTTCCCTCTCATAATCTGAAGGCAACCAGTTGGACTAATTGGTCCATCTGCAGGTGTGGATGGGCGGATAATATCTAATGAAATGTAATGTCATGGCGGAGCACATGGGAGTGGGATTTTTATTTTTTCAAGAATTCATGCAAAGGACAAAAAACAATATTGTATCTCAGCAAAAATCTACAGTGTACAATCTCAGTAATAAATTACTTCTCTTGTTTAAGCAAGTTCTAATCAGTATTAAAGAAAATATGGCCTCAAGCGGCACCCAGGTGCAGCCATATGTTACACCAAGGATTTATAATTGTTTTCAATTAAAACTTTTGATCAAGAGACATCTGAGCGAGTTTGCAAATAAACATGCAAATAAAAGGAATTTCAATGAGGATCCACATTCAGCACAGGATTGTTACTTATTCAGCCAATATAACATTTTCTAAATTGCTTTTAAGCAATTCAGGAAGATAAACATTCTAGTGGAGGTTTAATATCAGTAAAATAATAGTTTAGGAGATACACTTGGCTAAATTCATTAAGCTCGCTACCATTATTCATCCACCAATTTTCCATATATGCCTCTTATACTATCCGAAGTTTAATACTGTTAAAGTTATATGACCATGGGTTTAAATGAACAAGATAAAATTGCATTTTAACTCAATCAGCTGCACACTACTGAGTAATGCATTCATTTCTCTAGCGGGGAAGATTTTTTTAGGAAAATAGATGCTGCCAAAAGCAACACTTTTTTTAAGTATTATCCATTTTAGTAAATGTTGCAGTACCAAGATTGAAACAATTAAGAACAAAGTAATAAATGGGCAAAGATGTGTGTGATATACTGTAGGACTTTTATGATATCAGATTTTCAATACACAATTATCCTGGCCAAAAGAATTCACGAAAATGACATTGAGGAATTTATAGAAAACTGAACTAAATATAGTTGAACCTTGGAATTTGAACACCTCTCAACTCGACCAACTCGGACGTCGAACGGGTCTGTCAAACTTTTTTTGACTTGTACCTCGACCAAAATCTTGGAACCTGACTGTTCCTGCTAAGACTTTTATGGGTCGAGACATATACAACTCTACCCATTCAGACCTCAAACAGGTTGCTCGAGAAAAATCTAGCTGCAACTAAACTGAAAACTCTGAGCAAAACAAAACAGACCTGCTAAAATGGATGGAGACGTGTCTCCCTTTCAGAACAATGCACGCACTCGAAAAGTTACAAACACAAAACCATCAAAATCTGGTTGATCCTTAACATGCCTACCTAATATGGACACCATTACTATCTTTAGCTTCTATAACTGATACCAGAGGTATGACATTCGTTTTGAACTTTTGTTTCTGAACAAGGTCACTTCAAAGCCAGGCACCTTGCAGCTGAGAAATAGGTTGAGAGATGTAGAAGAGAACACTTGAATCTCACTGTGGACAATGTTGGATTATAGCATACTGAACATTCTCCACACTCACCGTTAAAGGGCTTGCGTCAAACTGGACCTTATAGGCAATTCCTGATGGGGTACACAGAGGCACCACGAGACGAGTATCAAAGTAGATCCTAATGTCATTGAAACGTCTTCCCCTCATGTGCACTTGGCCTTGATCCTGTTCTTGATAAAACTCCAGCAGTTGCTTTATTCCCTCACGCAAAGGCCGGACAAAGTCCTCGCGGAGAAGTCGAAAATGGGTATCCAGGTAGATCTCACTACTAGCATAAGCCTGCGATGTGATATTAGGCCGTAAGAAAGGCTTCTCATTCTGATGGATCTCCTCGGGTGTTGGATAAATGGGCATAGTGCGGAAATCTGCTACTCCAGGGGGGGACTCCTCTGCTGTGAGAAATGTATAGTTGTCTGACCTCAGAGTGCCATCCCGTTTTTTTTCTGTTAGATGGTTAACCAAATTATGTATCTTCTCCAGGTTTTGCTCAGTGTCTTCCTGGATAGTTACACCCGAGGCTCGTAGCTCATTAATGGTTTGCCTGAGGAGAGTCACAAGCATAGAGACCACCGGAACAGAACTTGCTGGGAATATCCTGATCACATGTGACAGAAGACTGATTATGTTATCTAAGTGTTGTGGGTATTGCATCCTGCGGGCTGGCATATGGTCTGTCATCATCCCAGCTACGTAGTGAGGGAGTATTGTCCGTAAAAACATGGAATCTTTAATAACTCCTGCTAAGTGCTGCACAATTTGCCGGTCAATTTTAGAGCTAAGAGCATGGCTAAGAACCTGACAGAGCAGTTGGACAAGATTGTGGCCCATCTCCATCTCTTCTAGCAAGACTTGCAGCCCCTGACTGGATGACAGAGTAATGGCCATTTCTGATGCCTCTTTCTTTGAGAGTTCTTCCAGGTTCCTCAACCCTAGTTTCCTGACCTCTGGTGCATCCCCTCTCATTTGCCCCCCTCCTCTCCTGCCCCCTCTGCCCCTTTCCCAAGCTCCATTCCCTCTCCCTCTCCTTGGATTTTCCTCCCTGTTTCCTCTGTTCCGCCAATTGTCATCCCTCCTGTCATCTTGCTGCCCCCTCAAATTCAACCCTCCGAGGTCTCCTCTGTTTCGCCAGTTACCATCCCTCCTATCATTCTGCTGCCCCCTGAAATTCCTCCCTCTGACGTCTCCTCTGGCTCTCCCCCTTCCTCCTTGACCCTGGGGAAGTCTCCAGTTATCTTCTCTCACGGCAGCTCCAGCACCTTTAAAACACAAACAAGGATAATTGAAGAGGTGGGATATGGGAGCTCGAAGTATGTTTACCAGTAGTGCTGCAATATTTTTAGCACGTTTGCAAGATATTACCTTCTTGGTGCTCAACATTTGCTCTAGCGATACCCCTCTGCCCACCGGGCCTGTTCATTTCCCAGATACGTCTCTCAGATTCAGGACGTGTTCAGTTCCTAAATGAGGAAACACAAAAAAGATTATCAGGCAATAAAGAAAATGTCTTGATTTAGTTTTATTATTAAAAAGTATTGCTATGTACGTCTTGTACATGTATGATGATACTATTGCTCGAGACAAAAGTATATACACTACATGCAGAATTACTAGGCAAGTGTGTATTTTATTTGTATCTTGAGTTCTTGGTGTTCGGAGGAAAACGGGGAAACTATGTATACTTCCCTGTGCAGAATTATTGAGGAAATTGCAACTATTAAAATATGCCCAGAAAGGGGACTTGTGGAGAGCAACAGAAAGAAAACAGGAAAGTGCCCATCAGAGGACTACCAGACTTTTAAAACGTGATACTATACAATCAAGAATTTTATGGCCAACAACCAAAGAGGGTCGAAGAAATGTGTGTGCAAACAAAGATGCAAATTACTTTACAAAACTTTGCATCCGATTAAACGGAAGACTTCTAGAAACCCTTCAGCATCAAGGGCATCCTTTTCTCAAAACTGCAATCTGAATGGAATCTGTAAGTTCTAGGTGCAGTATGCAATGTAATATTGCTATAGTCACAAAGACTCAACCGTGACCTCCACTCAATAAGATACACAAGCTAAAACATCAAGAATGAGCATGGACACGTCTCGAGACTGATTTTACAAAGGTTTTGTAGACAGATGAGATGAGAATAACTCTTGATGGACCAGATGGATGGACTAGTACTGTAGATAATGAACCATACCAAATCACACAGCAACAAGGCAATGGAGAAGTGATGCAGTGATCTGCAATTATCAATGATGACCATTTCAACTTGCATATGGTGTAAAAATTAAGCCCACGGTCTACTGCCATTTTCTATTACATACCTACCTCAATCTCTAGTAAAAGAAGAAAACTCTGGTACGAGCAGCTTTCAAAAACGTTATGATATTCATGCAGAGCAATGCCCATGCATCAAAGTACTGCATAGATTTGCTGGCCAAAAAAGGCATGAAAGGTGATCAAATTATGACCTGCCCCCCACCATCGCTGGACTTACACCCCCATTGTGAGCTACTGAGATTTAACAAGGTAGCAAGACATACACTTCTGAGAGCAGCATCTAGGAGGCTGTCCTAACTGGTTTAGCTAATATAGAATGGGATTAAATCAAAAACTTGACTGGTTAAATGGACATGAGGCTCATGACAATCATTGAGAAGAATTGTGGCAATATAGGACATTATACTTGGTAAAGCAATAAAGTAAGCAAGGTGAACTGTGTAGAATTCCAGATTGTAATTCTTTATATAGAAAAAAGCTTATTATTTTTTCTGCTGATGGTGAAGAGAGAAAGATACATTTAGTTTCTGATTGCCTAATAATTGTGTACACTGATAAGTATTTCCCATTTATTTTTGTTTGTAACAAAATAATGTAACATTTTCTATTAAGATAAATTTATTTTCAGCAATAAATGAATAAACATAAAAACACTCTGAATTCACTTTTATCGCTCTGCCTCAATTTTGCCGAAAATTACCATCAGAAATAGTATTGCCTATTGCCTAATAATTCTGCATATGTCAGGTATTCTGTGCAAATTTACATGTATTATTATTTAGAAATGCATCAGTAACTGTGTATACTCAAACTGTGGGGCAGTACCAAAGTAGGCCCATCACTAAACTGCCTTTTTAGCGTCTAAAGTAAAGATTACTCTGCTCTCTCAGCAAAGCTCTGAATTAGCCATAGAGTATGTATTTTATTGGTTTGGTATAGAGCTGTAAGCTTCCTGTATATTTTGGGAAGCAGAGGGCAGTACTACTTTATTTTTTATTGAATGTAGCAGTTTCTTTACACCAAGAAGCATATTCTGCCATTATAAAATGGCTAGCAGACTGTTCACTTTTATCAGAACAGAGCTAAGAGTTTTGTATTTCACCCAGACAGAATAAAAGTTAATCGGTCAGACGAAAGGGGCAAGATATGTAACAAAATAGCAAAACATGTTATATTACCATCTTATTTCCATCCATCCATTTTCCAAAGCACTTATCCTACTGGGGCACGGAGGGTCCGGAGCCTGCAATAGGCACGAGGCAGGGAACAACCCAGGATGGGGGGCCAGCCCATCGCAGGGCACACTCACACACCATTCACTCACACATGCACACCTATGGGCAATTTAGGAACTCCAATTAGCCTCAGCATGTCTTTGGACTGTGGGGGGAAACCGGAGTACCCAGAGAAAACCCCACGACGACATGGGGAGAACATGTAAACTCCGCACACATGTGACCCAGGCGGAGACTCGAACCCGGGACCCAGAGGTATGAGGCAACAGTGCTAACCACTGCACCACCATGCTGCCCCACCATCTTATTTGAATAATTGATGTATTATTTAATGATGCAGGTGTGAAAAGTAGGGGGCATTATGATATTCTCACAAACTATGCCACTCCAGTTTTGTTTGGGTTGAAGTTCCTGTCCCAAACTAGAGATAATATATGGAGATGGAGAATAGTGGTTACACAAGAGTATATGGTTCCCCCCCACCAATAAAGAAGAAAGTAAAACAAAAGAAAAAACATGAACTCCAACTGATAAGGCACGCATCCATAACACAAGTGGTCTTCACTGCAGTTTACCAAGGTCCTGTACTCCAAAGGTACCCTAAGCTAATGACCTCAGGGTCTAGGTTACTCAAACAAAGAAAAGAAAAAAACAATACACACAAAAAAGAAGCAGAAGCACATCCGGGGTGCCCCCCATCACAAACCACAGTTTTACTGTCAATAAAAATGACTGGTGGGAAAACAGTGATCAGACTAAACACCTTTAAGATTGGGTTCTATAACCGCACAGGGAAGCATTATTATCACCATTCTATTCTTTTTAATTTCAGTACTTTGGTCCAGAATCCATAATAGGCGTGTCATGATATATTGGTATTGACGATAACCATGATTAACAAAAAAAATTAAATATTGATATTGTGTTGATAATGCATATATGATACCGTAAATAATCTAGTGCCAGTAACTATCTGATTCACACTCCAACATTAGGTGGTGGTATTGCTTCTAAATTCTGGTTTCCACCCGTGCTTAATTCGGAAACTTTGCGGTGCCAGAGGTCATAAATCCTGGAATTCCACCCAGGGTGTGCCCCTGTCTTGCTTAGGTGTTGGAACATGCATAGTGTTCCAAACTACTTGGGGGGCATGATTTGAGACATGACTCAGACTAGTAATGTTTGGACTCAAGACTTGACTTGGACTCGCCAAGGAGTGTCTTGCTCCCATCCCTGTTAGATAACCAGAACTTTTATGAAACAGACACAAATAATCCAAAATCAAAAAATCTGGGTGAATATGCTATTCAGGGCTGGTGGAGATCCATTACAATATACTACACACAAAATAAAAGTGATGTAGTAACAAGAGAGATTAATGGTGTCATTACAGAATTTCGTGAAAAACATTAGATACCCCAGTCTGCAGGAAGTGTTGATCAACAGTAAGCATAAAAGGGGGCTTTGGCCCTGGTGGCTTCTTCAGGTTTCTTCACTATATTTTTTGTATGATTGTTCTTTTCATTTGGATTTTTACAGTTATTGTTATGGATTGTCCACCTCACTACACTCGGATTTGACCCAAAAAAGTAAAAATAAACAAATACACAAACAATAAACAAATTTAAATATGACTGTCTGTTAAATCTTACAATTATTTTGTTCAAATTTTCTATGGATGCACTGATAACATCATTATCACTCTTTTGACATTGATTTTGACTGATCCCCGTAGGGAAATTGTCTTTACGCCTCCCACAACTTGCTCTTTTTTCATAGAGGATAGCAGCACCCAGGGAGCTGGGGGTTAAGGGCCTTGCTCAAGGACCCACAGGCTGAGGCTGGGTTTGAACCTGCGACCTTCTGATTACAGGCACACAGGCTTAGCCCACTGAGCCACCCGCTGTCCCCATCTGATTATCTTTTAGCCAAGATAATCATGTAGCGACAATCTGCTATTGTAACAGCCCTTATCTGTAGCATTGTTACTGTCCAATATTGCATTAGTATTACATAACTAACGTTACAAAAATGAAACCTTAAATCTTTAGTACTAAAAAAATCAGCCAGTCATGGAGATGCATACATGAAAGGGATACATTTCTAGCAGTATCCAGACTGCCACACAACAGAAGATAAACGCAGTGGTCTGCCACTCATCAATATTGTCCTGAACTACCCCGCCAAAGACAATTAAAGTTTAAAAAAGTTCTTCCAAGTGACGATAACCAGGCGCCGACAATATTCAGAAAGCGATTAACCTTGCAAGACGCAACTACGATGCTGCGCCCCCAGTGGCCGTACACCCAAATAACATTGGCTAGCCTTACTACATTGGTTATACTGCTTTTCGACTGATCAAACTGATCACATTTTGTTATATGTTCAGTGGTGATATAATGATTGATGCAAATAACATAAATTTGTATTGGGTTTCCCAAAAAAATGCCACAGTTAAGGAGATAAGTAATGCTACACCGACATGATGACATTACAACACATTGTTGCAGGGTAGTGACACTTCCTGTTATGTTGCTTTCGCCATAGCAGAGCCTCTAAGGGTCATACTTATTCAAGTTTTCTTGTTTTTTAGAATGTCTTTTCTAACTAGACCTTAGTTTTGCGTAAAATGACACCTATTCATTCAAGTTGACCATTCACTTTGGATGCTGACAATTTAAACGTTATTTATTTAAGCCCACTTAATGTCATTTTACGGGATGCTGATCAATCTTATAGTTTAATAGCTACTGGTTTTTCCTTCACCAGGCGCAATTCATTGAACCAATAAAGATATACTTGCCATTCGATGCCGATTTCAGTTTCGTTTATTAAGAATATCATGACTGCCCATGTCAGTCGTATGGAAAACCCAAAAACGAAACATGAGCGCCGTTTAAGAAAACCGTAAAATCATATCCTAAATGACCATTTCTCACACTATGTACTGCCCAGTTTTTTATGTTATTACAAGTACAAGAAAAATTTAAAAAAAGGTGGTTACAATGGTTGCACCCGGAAGAACGACATGTAGACACCGCCGTGGATCGGATGTTGCAATTAAAATTCTAATATAAAGTATTTGTTGATTTTATCAGCGTATTACATTAAAACAAACATGTCATCAAATCTTTAAGCATCTAACACCCAGCATTCGAAGTAAACTCCAATCATAAATAACTGTAAAGTAAATCCCGCTTCCGGGTCCTCGACATAAACAATAAAAACATAAATATCCGGGTGGCAAAACCAAAACTTTATTAAATACCGTTTTAAATAAAGCACATTGTTCAGATAATATTTTCGGTATGATGATGCAGTGATGTCATAATTTACCTGTCTCACAAAATAACTTCGTATCTTGGGCCACTAAGATGACAGATGATTTGTTTCAGCTTTTGAATATAACAGCTCTTTCCGAGGTGGGACATTAGTATCGCATCCAGCCCTGTAGTATTCACATGCTATTCACGACAAGAGCTGCTTCCGCTTATGAGGGTCGCACTCATAACGAGAAACTAAACCGCCCATAATATCACTTTGCATTCAGTATTACTTTCGGTTTTCTTTCCAAAGAAACGCGTCAAGCCAGCAACAGAACGTGCGTAAAAGAAAGGCAGGGGGGGAAAAATCATTAGATTTTCTCTAAATTCGCTGGATCGTATATTTTTGACAATTGATACGCAATTAAATCTACCTTTAAAAAATAAACACAAAAGATAGATTTCATAACCATTAAAACTATTTAAAAAAATGTCTTGTAACTTGCAGGGGAATGGGATCTGTTATTTGTGTCAATCCTGTTCCTTGTATGCTATTTATTTTTTTCCCCAAAAAAATAAGATTTAATGCAGCTGGAGCCTATTTCAGGAAGCACAAGGCACGATGAAGCAAGCTACAGCCGAAAATGGATTCCTGCTCATAGCAAACAGTATTAGAATACTCACACACCTGAAGGACATTTCAGTAACACCAAACCAGCTAAACTACATTTCCGAATCTTAATGGTTAGCTGGAGTTAGGTATAAACATGGAGAGAATTCAGAATCTGCACAACCAACCATTTAGCAGAGATTAAACGGAGCCAGACATAACTAGGGTGAAATTAGGCCACCATGCCGCCCTGTGTACTTAATTATATGTATATCATCTATATTTTTGAAAATAAAAATGTTTAGGAACATTTAAATACATGCAGCTAGTGAACGACAGCACAAGACTACAATTCCAAGCCCAAGGTATTTTGAAGGTATGTGCATAGAAATCTAGGTATCTATCATGGAAATATCATCTTACACAGAAATATCCATATGGAAATTAAGATAAAAAAAAAAAACTGTACTTTAAGACACAGCAGAATGGATTTCAGTTAATCCCACTGTTTATTGGTACCTCACAGAAAATGTGGATGTTTATCAATAATATTAAACATAAGTGACTAGGATTTTATTCTCACAACTTCCTCCAAATATATTCACTACAGAGTTATCATTCAGTCTATTACAATATGTCAACATTTTCTTTGTCTGAAATCATAGATGCATGTTTAAATGATGGCCATTGCAGATACCTGTATGTCTTGCATTCAAATTATTCATACAGAAATATTTCAGTCACCCACATCAGATGTCCTGTAAAAAAAACCATTACCATGTCACAAAATAAAACTAATTAAAAAAAAAGGGGAAATACAACAGTTTATGGCTTTTCGTGGTACATCAGCTTTTCAGCACCCAATCGTTCCCAAGACGCTCATGAAGTTGTCCGTCTCTTTGCTCCACAGTAAACTGACTTCTTACTTTCGTTTAAACCTGTGATGTGGATAAAATTATTAACAATTTCAACTGCTATACTGTACAAGAGTCAAAACAGACATAATACCAAGGACAATTCGGAAGCCACCCGTCAGAAGCAGACGGTTATCCTTCAGACGCAGACGGTTATCCTTCAGACGCAGACGGTTATCCTTCCTAACCAGGACATCAACACGTAGCATATGAGCATCAGATGCACTTACTTGGATTTTGACTTGAAGCGGCCTCCCTTTTTATTGATTCCCAGTCTTTTTCTGTCTTCAAATGAGGGTCTATATTATAAAAAAATGCAAAAAATATTTATAAAGTATTATGTTTATATATATATATATATATATATATATATATATATATATATATATATATATATATATATATATATATATATATAATATCTTTATTAGCATTCTACACATACAACAAAACTACATGCATTCTGCAGCAACACTACAAGATACATAGAAATAAAATACAGTAGAAAACAAAATTAGGAAACAAGTAACATTTTTGTTATTCACAATATTGCTGCTTATCCAAATTCATTCTAACATGAATAGAAGGTGCATTTTAATCACATTTCAACAATGAAAAGCTATCACACTTCACAATATAAAGCGTTAAACAAGAAATGTGAAGGTCTGCGATCAAAATTAGAGAACGGTTACAATGTTATTGCAGAAGAAGCCTACAAATGATTTTTTTTGATGATTATAGCTTTCAGAAATTAGTCGAGAGCACAGAGGCCCTTGCCTTGGCACATCGGCTCCCACTGGACGTAACCAATTTCTCGCACCTACTCTCACTTGATTTTATTCCCCTCGTTCTCCACTTTCTTCCACACTTTACTGTAGTGGGTTTGTTGGCCATAGCTTTGTTGCAAATGACCTTCCAGAGATTTTTGATAGAGCTCAGCTCACAAATCTTTAGTGTCTATGGACACTTTCACACTGAAGGAACTTTAGTGGCATAACGATACAATGTTTTTTTTTTCTCTGTGGAAACCGAAAGATCAGTCTGCCGGCCAAATTTAATAAAAATTATAAAGGTCATGCGTCGCATAAATGAAATATAAATTTTAAAAAAACGTGTCCCGTTTTGATTGCGCTCGAGAACTACAAAACGACTTGTTCTTCCTCCATTGTTTTGGGGTGGGGGTGAAGTTTCATATGAAATTATGTGTAACATTTAACTTAGGAACTTTCTGCAGCTCCCATGTTTATTTAGCACAAAGGACTCCTGTGGTGCAGTGTGAAAGAGACACACAGAAGTAGCCGGGAGTTACAAAAGTCCCCAGTTGAAACGGCCCAGGATCTTGTTAACAGGGACTCGGGTCTAAAACTTATGTGTGAAAGTGCCTCATTTCATCACATCAATGTTCTAAGCTTTGAGGAATTGCCACACTTGTTTGGCAGTGTGACAAAGGGCATTATCTTATATAAAAATGGCTGGCTGAATAGGTGAAGGCCTGACTCCTGCTGTAGAGAACATACCCAACAACATGACAATCACCCCCTCAGAACTTTGCTTCTTTCACATACTTTAGGTGAAGTTCTTCCCCAATTCAGTGCCACACAATGTTTCCCATCTGAACCAACTAAATTAAACTTTGGACTCGTCCTCCGTCCCCACGACATGCTCCTCAGCAAACGGCGAGTCAAGCCTGTTTATTCTTCTTGCTGATGAGTGGCTTTGTCACTGCAGAGCGACTCTCAGTCCACAATGTCCCAGAGGACGAGACCCTGTCAAGACAAATACTTGCCCTGTGCAGAACTGATTTGGTGAGCATTCCAGCTGTGGTGTCGAACCGATCCACCGAGAATCTCCCTATCATCCTGTTCACTCATTTTATGTGAGCAACTGGCCTTTTTCGGGACTTGAAAGACTTCATTTCTTTTTTTCAGCTTAAATGTTTGAGAAACAACTGAGAAAGTTCTTGAAACAACTCTTCTCTTCCAATGGCTAAGAAAGTCATCCAGTCAAACCTTCATCGGGGTTCCTGTCACCTTGGAGAGACCCACCATCTAGCAAAATGCCTGCCAATGTTGCAAAATAGATTGGGGTTGCCAGATTTTAGATCAGAACAAGTCCTTCTCTAATTTTGATCGCAGACCTTCTTCAAATGTCATTTAAATCTTTAATTTTTGTAATGTACGATATTTTCACTGATGAAATATGATTAAAATACATCTATTCATGTTAGAATAACTTCGAATTCAGATAAGCAGTGACTCTGGAAATTACAAAAATAATAAAATAACGTTGTTTGAATAAAATGGCTCTTTTCTCCCACACTGTTAGCCTGAATAATACAGGCAGATCTGGAAAAAAAAACCTTTCAATGAGCAAATGAAAACTGGTCAATTCTCTGGTGAGAATGAAGCATACTGGGTCTTTGGTTCATTCTGTGGCACAGTGTAGCGACCTACCCAGCCCTGTACTGTTTCAGCGCTTTCTTGCTAGTGTTGGTGAGCTCCTTGTCAAAGACGGACTTCCTGGTCGGTCTCGTTCCTTTCTGCTTAGTTGCTATAAAACAAACACAGTTTCTGGTAAAGTCCAAAATCTGACGCAAGAAGCCATGTACACAAAGAATCACTTCCTACTTAGAACTGAGCCTTGTTATTTAACGGTGATTTTTAAACTCGGAGGAAAAAAGATATTATGCAATCATTCTGTCAATACAATGATTCAGCCGACTTCAACATTCCTATATAAAAAGCATGTATTAATATTCAAAAAGAGAGCAATACACAAACATTGCAAGGTAATGCAGTAATTTTCCTCGACAGATGGTATTCACATGGTGTAAATTGTTTACTTAAACATAAAATTTCACTTCACTGCAAGGTTATTGACACTAGTTTCTGCTCAAGGCAGAAAATCAGACTTAAGCTATAAATAAGCAAAACAGTGTCTATTGAACCGCTAAACAGCTATTTCCTGGTCAACTATACATAACTAATCCAGCTAAGGATAGTAATATAAACAAGAGAAAAATACTTTTAAAAGAAATACAAGAAAACAGAATAAACCACTTCAAGCTTGGAGTCAATCAGCCTGGCAACTGACCACTCCTCAGTCGAGGGACACTGATGAATTGTTTTATTAACACCTTAATATTCCACCCGCCTACAGCTACAAGTGTAAACCCGAAACCCTTTTCACATCAGATTAATATCCCACTGCCAATGCAAATAAAGGACTGGACCATTATACTGTCTTCATTTTACAATATTAAAATCAATATTAAATTGGTGTTCTGGTGACAGTATTCTATAAACAGAACTTTACAAAATCCTCTTTCACAGCTCAGAACTGCATTTTTGAACCAGTCATGGAATTCAGCTTCAAAATGAAGCAACTGATATGTTTCAATAGTTCATGGTTTTTAAATGATTTTAAACTGAAAAACATCAAAAATCAGGCTAAGATCCAGACTAAAATCATGGTATGTTGCCCTATGGCATAATACTGGAAAACGCAAGTGTTCTGGCTCTCGTATGAGACGTTTTTCCAGCATGGTTGTTTTAGCAGCTCACCTTTCTGCACAGGGTCGCTGTCCTCAGGCATGGCACGTGCCCGTTTGGGTTTGCGGCCCCTTTTTGCCACCCGCTCCGCATACATTTGAGACTTGAGGATCTCAAACTGAGCCCTGTCCTCTGCCTGAAACAGAAGCAGAGACACTGAATTAACAAATTCACGTGTTCAACCCTATACATTTATATAAATATTTTGTGTAGGTATGGTACTAATTAAGCATATAAGAGAGAAGTACAGTTCAGGCGGTTACTGGTTCAAGTCCTACAAAGACACCGCTGATTACCTGTTTATACAAGTAACTAAATTGCTTGCGTAAATGAACAGTTATATAAGTGTTTTAAACTGCAAGATTAGAACCACCTGCTAAGCAGCTGCTCTCACAAATACTGACAGCACACTCTTGTACCAACAGCATTTTTACAAGACATAAGTGACATAAAGAAACACAGAACACGCTTACAGATAGCGTTTTCTTTTTTCCTTCTTTCAAAAACTTCTCTCTTCTCTTCTTTCCCCTTAGAGCCAAGTCGAAATCTTGCAGGGCCTTTTTCACTGGAAGGAAAAGCAGTGCTTCGTCTGTCGCTGCACTCCAGTGTCGTTCATTCAGACAGGACATGGCCCTGCCACACCGTGTGTCAGCTGATGCGCTGCAGCCCCGCCCCCCCCAACTCCGCCACACTCACTGCGATCTCTCTTGCGCTCGTCGTTGGTCTGGAACCATGTCCGTTGGGGCTCCTTGTCCTGACCGTCCTGTTTGAGGCGCTTCTCTGCGGCGCTGATCTGAGAAGGCGGGTCACACTCGACAAAATGAGTCACACGTAAGCAGCGGGTATCGCAGCGGTAGTGGAAGTGGGTCGGTGACTGAGCCACCTGACGCTAACGCAAGGATCAGCTAAACGGGCACATTATCACAGATATTAACCCTGTTAGCTGGCTCCAGCATGGTGTGCAAAGAGGAGCTAATAGAGATCCTTCCTGCCTGCTGAAATCACTTTCTGTACAAGCTTGCCGCCGTTGTTTTGAGTTCGTATTTGTGCATTATTTTTCTTTGCTGCTGTGTACCTCAATAAAGTACATCATCCATCATTCCATCTTCAGATAGCCTACATTCTGCTTGAACCACTCAGGGTAACATTTATTATACAATCACAGCAATCCATAGATTTACCGCAATTCTGTTCACATTTTTTCCCATAATTGAGTTTTGAAACTAGGACTTCAAGTTACAGGCCAATTTTGTCATTAAAATGTTTTTCAGCCAAAGACTCAGACAGACAGCATTTATTAAAAAATTCAAAGTATGAACCAAATGCTTTGTGTAAAAACAGAATTACGCACAAATTCCCTCTGTACAATAAGTACAATGACGCTTCATTAAATTACATTTTATTCAAAATAGTTGTTTGTTGCTTATATGTTCTAGTGTTGTGTGAGCAGATTTTTATGATTTGGGGTTGGGTTATAATGGAAATAGATTTGCAGTAGGCATTTATTTGAATTGCGGTGGTCTTCCAGGAATGAATCAACGAGATAATTCAGGGGACGGCTGTAGCGTTTACAGAGTGACGCGCAGCATGCCGACCTGCGCTGTGGAGTGTGCCATCTCCCGTTCCTCCCTCTCCAGCCGCATCACAGCGTAAACGTCCTTCTCCAGTTTCTCGATCATATCCCGGAACTTCAGGATCACCTCTGGGGGGGCGGGGGGGAGTACAGAGAGGGCAAAAATCACAACAAGGACACACTGGAGTAACAGCAAAAGAAAGAAGAGCATACAGTTTCAAGCAGTATGTATTATAACCTTATAATTACTTTTCCATCACTGGAATGTATCAACATCACTGTATAGTAACAACTACCACTGCTTTCAAATATGCCAGCTAGAGGCATATTTGCCCAGGGAGAGTTAGGCAATTGTTGAAATTGTAATTGTAATCGTTCAGTTGAATGCAGAACAGGATCCGGTTCTTGCCCTGTGGGTTAGGGCTCTGATCGGAAGGTTGCTGGTTCAAATCCCTTGTAGTGATGCTACCGTTGGGGTCCGTGAACAATGGACCGAGTGACGCTGCTTTCTGATCCCGGCTTGTACGTCGCTTTGAATGAAAGTGTCTGCTATATACATCTGACATACAGTGACTGGCGTGTGGATGTGAATCTGGGCCCGTGATCACACACCCTGTGGCAGGACACGGGCCTTCACCGGCGTCTTGGCCTTCTTGACGATCTCCTTCAGCATCTTCCTCTCTGCCTCGCCCACCAGCGAGACGGATCGGCCCACGCGGCCGGCGCGTGCCGTGCGGCCTACCCTGTGGACGTAGTGCTTCACCGTGTTCGGCATGGTGAAGTTGATGACCTGGTGATGACAGCATAGAAAGATCAGAATTTTTCACGTACAGAATATTTCATCAGATATATTTTAACACCAAGTAAACATCGATGAGAAAATCGTATTAAAATATCTATTACACAATAAATGTGTATTGGATGGAATGGAAATATTTAAATATTCTTTCTAGATTACCAATTTGTATGCACTATAAATTATGCAGAATTCCTAGAACAAAAGTTTAAAGCAGGAGGCTTATAGTTTTGTGATTCCCACGACACTGCAGTCTAGGAAATAAAGACAATTACATAGGACTCACTATAAAACTTGGTTTTTCTCAAATAAATTACTCAGCCTTACCGTCTTAACCCCTTCAATGTCCAAACCCCTAGCAGCTACATCTGTAGCCACCAAAATGTCAATCTGTTCATCTTTGAATCGTCTGCGAGACAAAAGAGTTCCGCATAACTCAGTAATTTTCCGTAATATAAGTCGAATCTCTGGAAATGAAAGAATGTATCCCGACACTGCATTTATAAAGCTATTATGAGTTATGAGTAAGCCTATCCTGTATACCCATTCATATACCCTGCAACTACTCATTCTGGACAGGGCCGGGGGGAGGGAGGGGGTGGTCTGTAGGCTCACAGTATCTCAGACAGCACAGGACTGCACAGGATGCCCCCCCAAACACACACACTCTGGCTAATTATGAGTCGGTGATCTAGCTCCAGGCACCAGAGCCCCAGGAGGACATGCACACAACACAGGGGACACATGCAAACTCCCTCACACTGAGAGAAGGGCAGTATTCAAACCCCCTACCCAGGAGGTGCGAGACGACAGTCCTGACCCGCCGCCTCCGTACCTCCAGTGCACACACAGCATATTTATACTCAATCCGATGAATCATCAAAATTCTAATTGGTCAAATGAGGCACATTAGTGCATGAGGAGAAACCATAATGCACCTTATGGGTCGGCAAGGACCCCATTCCTGTGCCCCTGCGATCTGCAGGATTGTACGCTTAGCTCATCATGAAGCAGAGTTCATAAATCATGTAAAAATGGCTTGGAGTCTGACTATTATCAGTCACATTAATCTTATTTTGTTTTACCATCAGCAAAAAAATTCTCAATAAAATGCTTAAGCAAAAACATCTTTGAGAGTTCAATTGTAATTTAGGCTTAAGGGCAATATCCTACTTTTTTTTGGGATCAATAAAGTACCAAAGAATCAAATTCATCATTTATTTTTTATCACCTGCTAAAATCATTCAAGGCCTGAGAAGTCACTCACTGGTGATTAATGAAAATAATACACAGCAATTCATCTGATGGGGCTTTGCTTATTTTTATTGTATGATTTATTTATACTTTACAAAATCTGGCTTAACCTCAAGATCCCAACTAGGACAGGCAGGTGCAAAATTAATGGATGGAAATTCAGGTAAGAATTAGTAATTAAATATTTCGATTTACGACTCACTTGAACACAGTTTGCTTCGTCAGTTAATAAGAACATGGTTAATTAACTGAGCTCAGCAGCATTAAATAGTCTTTGAGGACCAGCGCTGTGAAGCTGGTGTAAGACCTAGCTACAATAATCCATTTAATGGCTCATCACCTACACTAGCCACCAGGGGGCACTTAAGTACAAAAAAGAAAACATTTGAATTTGCAGTGAACTGAAAATCACTTCACCGAGGAATGCTTTGAGTCCATTTACACACAGGCTAATACTAGGGAGGCATGAATGAAGCTATGGCAGTCTTAGGAAGTGATGAGGGTACCTGAGGGCCTCGAGCCTCTGGGTCTGGGACAAGTTCCCGTGAAGCTCACCCACTTTCAGGCCAATCAAGCCCAGCAGGATGTGCATGCGATGGGCCTGCTTCTTGGTCTGAGTGAAGACCATGACGTGATCCTGGAAGGTCCTGGTCAGCAAGGCTGCGGGAGAAACGGGGCTCACATCAGTGTGGACAGATATTGCGGTAAATAATTGCAGAAGGTCACATATGGATGTGCGCAGAAACGCATTCACAAGGCGCAGAGACGGCGGAGGAACTGAAAGGAAGACACTACGGATCTCCCTTTCAGGACAGTTTGCTACAGAAAAACAACACGCACACCCCAGATGGCCCGTGCGCACGGACACCCCCGGAGGCAGCACTCACCAGCCACGACGGCCTCCCGGTCCCCCTCCCTAGCTGGCCTGATCCTCACAAATTCTTGCCTAAGGAAAGGTGCCACGTCGGTGTTGCTGTTAACAAAGATCTTCACGGGCTGCTTCAAAGAGACAGAAGCCAGGTCTTTCACCTGAAAAAAAAAGAGAGCAAGAATACCTATCATCAAGTAAACAAGATGAGCTGCCTCAGGCCGTTATACCACCTGGGCTGTAGGGTCCCTCCCCTGGCCCTGTTTGTGGTGTTCTCACAAAATGAGGACCACTTATACCTCTTCACTCATGGTAGCCGAGAACAGCATGGTTTGCCGGTGGTAGGCGCACATTCGGATGATCTCCTTCATCTGCTCCTCAAAGTACTCGTCCAACATCCTGCAAGAGACCAAACTCGCAACTGGCTTCTACCAAGCTAGACTGGAAACAATTCAAAGGCTCCAGGGGGATGTTAAATGTGAGACGGCAGGTGTGCTTGGCATGAACAGGGGGCCGCGCACCGCTCCCATCACCGGAAGCTACCGGAAGGGTATGTAATCTTCTTCCTGCTCATACCTGTAAGCTTGGTGTCTCTTTTTACATCTCCATGTGTAATACATAAATATGGCTATTAAATATTGTGATAAACAACAAGTCCTGTCCTTCTAGAGAACTTAAAACAGACATTTAGAAAAACTGTTTACCATCTTTGATTTACCCTTTTTAAATCATTCATAATTCATTTAATTCATTTATATTTCAATTGGTTCTACAACAACTCCACGTAATAGGGAAAATAATTATTATATTGACTTCACAGCACTATGTACCGATCAGCTTCATCCAGAATGAGGATCTCGATCTGGCTGAGCTCAAAGGAGGGTGTGTTATGGAGGTGGTCGATCAAACGGCCCGGCGTGGCGATCAGGACATCGGGTCCAGCCCGCAGAGCCGCCTCCTGGGACTTGAGGTCCAAACCACCTGAAATACGCATCGCAGTCGTCTAAACAGGGATGCTGTAGGGCTTCTGGATAAGCCTTCCATAAACTGGCAACAATTATTAGTATTACAATGAAAATCATCTGTTATGTGACTAACATACTGTCATACCATACAGACATTATACTGTGGCATATAGCATTTTCAATTTTGCAATAAAGTTCCAGTATTTTGAAATCTTGCCGATAAAATTGTCTAAGCAGATGGGTGTCCCTCATAACAAGATTGATGATCTCTGTTGTTCAGCCAAACAGTCGTCACACTTTGCAATTTTCAGGATTTTTCCTTTTCAAGATTATCTAGGTTATGTAAGAAAAAAAAATCAATCTAACGTTTACCCAAACTCTGCATGCACACTCCAACCAATCACAATCATTCTCATCCTTGCTGTCGTGTGTTTGTAAGGAATTTAACAAAAATCAGTGAGGAGGAGAAAAGTGAACAAGAACGGATCATCAAAAGGCACCAGGCTTCTGCTGTACGGGAATATCTGGGATTCCACGAAGTCAATATTGAGGAAAAACAAGTGATCTGTCGACACAACTCGATGCAACACCATGTTATTATGTAGATAATAAATTCTGCTTGGATATAGTTTATTCTGGGAACTCTTTTGCTTTATAAATACAGCAATCTTAACCAGAAAATGTCTGACATACTTTACCAGAAAAAAAGAATCACATTACGAGATGTGAAAGTTTTCTAGTATTGTGCTGCACTGAAATGCACGTTAGCCTAAATCATCGCTATGTTTAATAAAGGAAGGACAGGTCATCATGAACGCAAACGTAAAGCTCCAACGGGGAAGATCACAGCACGTCAAAAATGGGCTTCAGAGGGCCGGTTGGGACAGCCCCCCCCCTGCTGCAGTGCTTGGTAATGTGTATGGCAGCAGACTTTCAAAATCGGGCTGCTGTTAGGAATGCATTTCATTCCAGAAAGACAAACACCATTTAAACCATGCATTTGTTCTTTGACCACAAACAGTCAGTGCACTACAACATTAAACAAACATGCTCCTAATTCCGAAGGTGCTGAAGCACTTTCTTCTGAATACTCACAAGCTCTTTATTTCTGAAAAGCCTGCTGGGGACCCCGAAGTGACTATTTATGTCAGGCTACGCAAACAACAGACCCGCTGCCGAAGACGGGCACTCACCCACAGCAAGGCACGTGGTAATGCTTGTGAACTGGGCCAGCTGGCGAGCCACCGCATGTACCTGGATGCCCAGCTCGCGGGTCGGCACCAGCACCAGGACGCGGGTGACCTGGACCTGCCGGGGCTTGTAAATGAGTCGCTCCAGGACGGGCAGCATGAAGGCAGCAGTCTTGCCTGGGTTGGGATGGACACATTGGTGGAAGCACGGAACTATTTCCCATAAGTCCATGCAGCCAAAGACATCCCTCTTTATCCGGTTAACAGCAGCCTTTCTGTCTTGAGATGCCCGATTTTCACTGGAAGCGCTTGATTTTCCCTCCCATGCTTCAGCCTCCCCACTTTAAATGTGTCTTAACACAGATATTCAGAGTAAAAAAGTTCTTACAAATTCCCAACTTATCATAAATGGAGGTAATACACCGAATGATCAGATCACAGATGACTGTCTCTCTCTTCTCTCCCCAGGCAGTTCTGACAGCTAAACCGTCAGCATAGATGTGGCCACAGCCTCTCACCAGTGCCGGTAGCTGCACATGCACAGAGGTCCTTGCCAAGCAGCCCCACAGGGACGCAGGCCTTCTGGATGGGGGTGGGCTGCTTGAAGCCCATAGTTGCAATTGCCTGTGAGATGCGAAAACACAGCATCAGCTTGGGGACAGAAAGGGGCTGGAAGAGAAACATTAAACTCCCACGTCACCCCTGTACAACCTTCATCAGCGGCCGGGACAGATTCATGTCCTCAAATGTGAGGTTCTCGTTGTAGTTTGAGGCATCTTCATAAAAGGCTTCCAGTGTCTGTATACAAGCAGCAGTGAGAGACAAAGAGGACAATCAGAAGGGAGTTTTCCTGCACTATCACAATTTATATTTTAACCACAATAAGTGGAAAATGAAGGCAAATCAATTCTAACATGCTCCACGGGGCAAAGGTAATCCTTCGTGTGGTGTATTGTTTGGTGTACAAGTCATTTCTATGCATGAGGCAGACAACATTGTTTAATGTAAAATATGCAGAAACTGCTCATTAAAGGTTAAAGTGCTCATGTGAAATGACCTGAGCACCACAATGCTTTGCAAAGCCAGGGTACTTTTTAAATGCTCACTCTGCATCTTGTGTAAAAGGGGCTCATGTCTGTTCTTGTACAAAGTCTCTGTGACTCACCTCTCCTGCATCTTGTTTCTTCTTGCCTCTCCTGCCTTTTTCTCTCAGCGTATCTGCAGCCAGAACATGACGCTACATCAGTAAAGCCCACAATCAAACTCCATTCAATCTAAAGCCTGATCCACTGATTCTGTTCCCACCTGATTTGGTGAGGACCTCTTCATCTGCGGAGCCTAAACCATCCAGCCCATCATCATCATCATCGTCATCGTCGTCTGACTCTCCACTCCCACTGTCACTGCCAGCCCCCTCATCATCTTCCTCATCCGCTTCGTCTTTCACCTCTGGCTTTGTGTCATCATCGCCTCCAGCTTCTAACTCCTGCTTTCCAGCTCCTTCCTCATTGCTCGCCTTCTCTTCCTTCAGCGCTTTCTCCTGCGGTGAGTTCCAAACACAAACTAAAATACCTACAGCAGTGTAGAATTAACATCCCTATCTCACCATGATACATAACAGGCATAAACTTGGCAGGCCTGCAACATAATGATCATGATTAACATAATCAACATAATGATTAAGGTGCAGTTGGAGACCCCACCTCAGTTCTTCGCTTTTTGCGGACTTTTTCGATCTTCTCATCCAAGGTGGTGGCAGCTTTCTTTAACAAAAAAATAAAAGTCCTTGAAGAAATTGTCAACATCATCATCATCACCATCATCACAGAGCACATATATAGACTGAAAGCCTATTAATCAAAACCATGTAAACATTCGTATAAAGTCGTTTAAGAAAACGGCAACAATCGAAATAGCATTTTAGTGCACTGCCAGTGCTCAGGACTTCACCCTTTTCTTTAGCTGCGCCAAGACATCTGCCATGGCCCAGTCCTCGCTGTACAGCCCATCTCGCTCTCCAAACTCGAAGCCTGCCGCAAAGTCGCCAGCGCCACGCCGCTTCAGCTGTTTCTGCTTCCGTCCCAGAATGATGGGCTGCTCCTGGGAAGGAAGAGCCAGTCTCATTCTGCACTAACGGATACGCAGATATACTGTTTTTTTTTTCCATGGGAGAGGACAACCAAGAATGCAACACAAGTGCAGCACTCAATGAGAGAGCAGGAGCAAAATTTTTACATCTGAAGTTGCATTAAACTGGAACATGATTATTTACGTAAGATAAGCAAAGAAGTAGTAAGGGGGTTAGGCTGTAAGGCTGTCATCACGCTACCAGAGGTGAAATACAGTTTCAAAAATCACACACACACACATATACACACCATGCGTGAACACTAGTTCGCCTTACTGCATAGGCAACCCACACAACACAGGAAGAGCATGCAAACTCCACAATGGGATTTGAAACAGCAACCCTGGAGGTGTGAGGCTAGCTATGAACCACTTTGTCACTCGAGTCCATTTTTAAGGACTCAAACACTAAATTTAGTTTGTTGTCAACAGTCCTATGCTATAATCAAACTAATTAATTAAAATTATAACAGTTACGTGACTGGCATCTCATCCAGATTATCACCTCGCCTTTTGCTCTATTCTGCCAGTGATAGGATCTAATCTCATGCTTTTCAGTGGCTGGAGGATATACGGATATTTTACTTTAAAACTTGCATACAACGTCGCAGTGATGTTCAATAGACACACTTCAATTCACAACACACACGACTGATCGCCACATGGCAGGTCAACCAACACCAGGCACCAGAATGAAAACATCTCGTTTAATTTGAGTAATAAAAAGTATTTTCCAATCGTTAATAACATCTAACATAACATACCTACCCATATAACATACCCATAACAATTGTTAAGAACAATTAATCAGATATGGAAAATACATCACTCCCAGAAGTTTTACAGACGTGAATTATCCTGTTGTCTAGCGGCGTAAAACATTCCAACGGTAGATTACTAAAAGTCGAAGTTCAATAACTGTTTAATTAAAGTTGCAATTCAATGAATTAACCATTGCATGACTCACGGATTCATCTTCAGACGCAGAATCATCTTCTTCGGGGACATCGTCGTCTTCTTGAATGGTCCCGATTAGATCCAAATCGGACAGCATGCTTCCGTCCGTAAAGTCGCTTAAAAGAATTAAAAGAACCTTCCAGTGACAACGGAGTAGTACGGGGATGAATGAATATAGAAATATCAAATCGGATTCATACTTGCTATCAAATGTGTTCGCCTGGAGAAATATCGCTAATAGAACGCTCCTCCTCCATTCGACACACGTGTTTGAAACACCGGAAATCCGACCTATTTACTGTTCCGCCGTTGCTCACTGTAAAACTAACGTTCCGGGCTCGAATTTATCAAGACACTTTCCGCAAAACGGGTTGGTAATTCTGAGGCTATGGAACTGCCCTAACAATCGGAATGTTGCTGCTTCGAATCCCGTGACTGCCATGTGGGTGATCCTACTTCATTATGGCCCTTAACCTGCAATTGTGTGGTGTTAGTCTAGCCTTGTAAGGAGGTCCTCAAACTTACAGGGAAATTTGGGGGTTGGTGGCAGGAGTGGCACTCTAGCCACTGGGGAAAAAAAAAACCTCACACTGGTTCATCTGGGCTAATGTGGTGCTGAGGTATTACCCACTGCATTCAGGTTCTCCTCCCTGAAGTGGTGTGGCAGGTGCAGCAATCTGCTATAATCAGTACACACTCTTACCTCCTCTTGTGCAAAAAATCACATCAAATGCTGGTTAGTTGGACTATATGCTCTTAAATCCTTCCAATACACTTGATTGATTCATGTAAAAAGAGTTAAGAAAAGCAGGCCTGCTTACACAGTGAAGGATCTAGAACAAAAATACCTAAGTGTTTCATGCAGAAACGTTTTGAGAACTTATTTGAACGTAGATGTTATCCAACTTTTACAAAAAATAAATAAAATGGATGCTACATCCAGAAGGATGTTGCTAAACAAACCTTATTCTCACTTCACCTGCATTGCATCGAAACACCTTAGAATGTAAGGTAAGAGGCTCCATGAGCCAGGGTGTAGAGCACTGGTCCTGTAATCATTCAAGATTGCCCCCTCCCAGGATAACATTCACCATAATTAGGCTTTAATACACCCAGGAAAACCCAAAGTGTCCAATTACTTTTGATATACAATACAGTAGTTACATGAGACGCAATGAGTAGAATGGCCCAAACAAATGCCAACTAAGCTTTAGATTCCCTGCAGTTCTTATCACAGGTATCGAGAAAACCATGCAAGCAACTTCAGACACAAGTATTGTCCAAAAGACATTTATTTAAAAAATACAAAACAGAACTATACAACAGCTTGATGTGGGGCAAGCCAAATTCCAACGTGTTCTGGTCAAACTTCAGAGGGCCAAAGGGGATGGGGTCACTCAGGGCCTGGGGGGACGCATCCCAGGGGGAGGAGGACCTGTCAAGGGGGGGGGAGGGGGGAGAGGAAAAAACAGACATTATAAAAAACGTGAGTGTAGATTCATAAGTGGTTCATCAATACTTCTCAAAGCTCACCTCTCATACCAGGGGGTGGTGGCCTCATTCCTGGGGGGGGCATTCCCATAGGGGCACCACGGCCAGGGGGCATTCCCATCGGTGGTCCCATCGGGGGCCTCATGCCTGGAGGGGGTCCCATCATACCTAAGGAAAAAATAAAGATCACCCAAATCAGCAGAGTATAGAAATTTCTAGCAAATTTTAGACCAACACTGCATAAACTTTGCCTCATACCAAGAATAAATTTCATAAGAAATAGAGTTCTTATGAATAGGGCTTAAATCCTGGTACTGAGAGCCCGTTTGGACGTGGTTCAGAGCTCAGAGTAATCCTGCTTCAAAAAGGCTCAGCATCAGGCTCAGCTTAAATGACATTTCATCACCGCTGTAGAACCACACTTTCAGTTAATATTCACACAGCATTCTGAACAGACCTGGAGGGGGTGCTCCTCTGCCCATGGGTGGTGGAGGCCCTCCCCTCCCTTGTGGGTACTGTGTAGGTGCGGCAGCAATGCTGGCCCCAGCCGCTGCAGCTGCTACAGTTCCTCTGCCCTGTGGTGTCATCACCTAGAAGTCATAACGGCAAAGAGGTAGTTTAGACTCTCAAACTCATCCAAGGATCTTCTTGGTGGATGTTTCCATTTCACAGCTATTACCCACTTTATTTTAAAGGGGTAACACCTGCTTAAGAACCACTACAGACTTCTTCCTAGACAAGAAGCTCAAACATTCCTCACCTGCTGCGAAGGACCTCCAACTCCTCTGACAGGCCCAGCCAGCCCTGCAGGCGCCTGAGCCATAGGAGCCCCAGCAGGGACACCTCTGCCTGCCGCACGGCCCACGCCTGGTCCCCCTGCCACACCAGCCAGAGGCACTCTAGCGATGCCAGTCTGCAAACAGAACAATCATCTTCATCACAAGCGGCAAACACACTTGGGTCTATAATCAGTTGCACATTGAGTTAAGGGCATTTACAGTAGGTTTCAAAAAGCTCACAAACACTTTTCCCTTTTAATCGAACAAGCACTTACATCTTTAGGGGGGGGACCCTCAACAGTCATTGACACCAAGTTTTCCCCTCTGAGAAGCACCAGGCCAAGAACTCGCTTCTCTTCACGCTCTGGCTGCTTTGAGTTTTTCGGCCTGTCGAGAGGAGAGTACGATGTTATTAAAGCAGGTTCAATTCATGAGCCAACTGACACTACGCATCAGGCCTGGGCAGATTTCTGTAGAAGGCCAAATCATAGCTTCACATGATCATCATGCCCCATGAAAGCTTAAGTAGAATAGAGTGAATGCCAAAAAAACTATTAAGACCTGCATTCTGAATCAGTCCTTTTGAAAGGGTATGGACACATCAACGGCACGCGATTATTCACGGGAGCTAAAACCTGGGTCTGAGACCTTAAATCATGAGGCAGTGCATAGCTATCAGGTCCGCCATGCTATAGGTTGGGGCGCTACATTAGTGATCAGAAAAGGTTGACAGTTTGGCAATATTAAATAAATCCTTTGACATTTGCACAACTACAGGTATATTGAAATGCTTGTATTCATCTACCTGATCCTGCTCTCCATGGGGGGGGCTGTGCTCAGGTAAAGCATCCAAACCAACAGAGCCATACACAACTGGGAGATTACCACTCAAAATCAAACCTGCAGTTTACCCATAAGACTTGATACTTAACCACTACATTAAACGTTGTCAGTCAAGCAGGAAGTGAACACACAAACATCTTACTTGATCTTCCTGAACTCATCACAATCGCACAAGATGAGATTCATGTGTTTGTCGAAGGCCTTGAAGGTTCCGATGAATATGCGGCCATCCTGCAGGATACAGCGCATCCTGTAGTCGATGTGCTGCAGCATCTTGCTGCTTTTTCCCACCGTCTACAAAAAAAGTCAATGTTAAAACAATGAAAGTACCTGTTCGTACCTGTAACCGAAACAAATGCGATACATACCCTACACCATGCTCGGCAAGTTCAAGTCATTCTTTGACTACGCTCGTTAAAAGTGGTTCAATGAATGACCGAAACAACTAGTCAATAGGCATGCAACTTTACAAAAACCAATAGCCACATAAACGATTATACGCAAGCGTGTACATCTTAATGTGAACGATTCTTTTCTATGTACAGTCGTACAGAAGAACATACACAAGCCATTGAGGATACCATTTTGCTAGAGAGCGGCAATCACAATTAGCCAGCTACAATGGAGTTGCTGAATGAATGTGGACGTTTAAAATAAAGTCCTAAAAGATACGCATATACTAAACATTATCTTATGAATTTTTTAAACTACAGAGAGCGATAACCTATATGCAATTGTGGAAATAGTTCAGCTAAAGGCCTACCCGCAACGGCCTTCGTCATCGTCGAATTAAACGAAAGAATAAAGACTGAACGACAAAGTAGCCGAAAAATAAACATCGGCATCAACGGAAAACATTACACGCAAACACAACTTGAACCACTCACCATGGCTGCGGTTCTGATGGCTCCGATACCAATCGGATCACACCAAACAGAATCTTTAAAAAAATTGACCCGCGGGCTTCCAATTTAAGCGCCGCCAGGACCGACTGTGAGCTACACTAACCGGAAGTGAGTTGTGTCACGTTATTTCGTCCCCGGGACACGTGCCTCATATTTCTAAATCATATTCGTTTATTAATAGCTAAAGGAGTGTTATACATAGATTTTACGTATGTAGTTGCTATACCTATAATAAATATTTCTAGGAAATTGCTACTACAAATAAGTAAATCATTACGTATATTTTATAATTAATACGTAGAGGAATTTTATAATGTAACACAGGAAGTCCGAAGAAGGCCTTAAAGAAACTTCCGCTTCGTTTTTCGTGCGTATATGCCGGTGGGCGGAGTAGCATACGTAGAGAATTACATGATATGTGAAATATTAATTAAAATATTCTGCAAGGTCTTGTGCAGATATACCCTTTTCTGTCATTGTTGTTCTTAACAATGTTATATAGCACAGGAGTGCTATCTGAATATAGAACCTAGCAGGAAAATCATTAATTTGGCATAATTAGAAAATTGATGTTCTGGTTTTGATGACTGGTTTTTAGTTTGAAAATAACGTCTTTACTAACCACAGCTGAATGTGTGCCGATATGCACCTGAACAGTTTGTATAAAGGCGGTGATAAAAGATTAAACGTGATTAATTTTATGTCACGCTTGTTCTCAGGAACCGCTTTATATGTTTTCAAGATAAGTACAGTATTTGAACAGATAAATAGGTGAAATACACAACGTAACATTTAGCCGTATTTTTTTAAAATGCCAAGATTAGCTACTCATCTTAGAGACCATAAAGTCATCATTGATTAATGGTTTGGTAAAAACAGCATTTAAAGTTTTCCTCGGCTTCCACATAAGCAGGTTTGTATGTGAACGAGTTGTTTCGGTCTGCTACTTTAAGTGGCATGAAATATAACCACATGGCTTCACATCCCTTTTCAAATATTAATGTAATGAATTATAATGAATAGTTTAAATAAATATGGAAACATAAGGAGTGGTTAAAATTCAACTTCTAATACCCAGATTCTAGAATATTCTGTCAAGAATTCTGTTAAGAAATTATAGCTACTTTGCTTATATACTTTCTAAATACATGCTAAATTATTCTCTAAACAGTGTGTTATCGGTTAGATTCTATTTAATTGTTAACTTAATTTTTTAGATAAAATGATTAACTGAAAGGGTCAAATGAGTAGTATATATGCGGCAATGTACTTTATTGGCAGCAGGTACCAATGTATTGTCATCTAAATAATACCATATCTGGTAAAATAACACAGAAAAGGTTTTTCTCATCTTTATTAGGTGTGATAATATTAGTCCATAATATTACAAGACAATGTCAGTACTGTTTTATTAATTGCATTAAAATCATCTTATTCATGGTGCTGCAGTGGTTAGCACTGTTGCCTCACACCTCTGAGTCCCAGGTTCGAGTCTTCGCCTGGGTCACATATGTCTGGAGTTTGCATGTTCTCCCCATGTCGTCGTGGGGTTTTCTCTGGGTACTCCGGTTTCCCCCCACAGTCTAAAGACATGCTGAGGCTAACTGGACTTGCTAAATTGCCTGTGAGTGAATGGTGTGTGAGTGTGCCCTGCGATGGGCTGGCCCCCCATCCTGGGTTGTTCCCTGCCTCGTGCCCATTGCTTCCAGGATAGGCTCCGGACCCCCCCACGACCCAGTAGGATAAGTGGTTCGGAAAATGGATGGATGGATCATCTTATTCCTAA
>NC_064540.1:8910190-8952690 GCF_023856365.1 Brienomyrus brachyistius | reverse complement strand
CCGGAACATATTTTAACTTAGTACTAACTTAGCATCATAATTGATGTGATTCGACTGAATATCCCAGTTTTCCATCTCTCATGCATCTGGTGTGACGTGTTTTCAGACTCTCAGGCTGGCGCAAAGAAATCTTACGGGAATTGAACGTCTCACTCCGGTCAGCTGACCAAAGTTGGTAACCTTGGTATTGTGTGTAGGAGATTCGGTATAACTATAATTTCGTTCTCCATTTACATGCCCGTAGTGTCTTTAAGTGTTATGTAGTTTTGCCTGAAACGCAAAAATAAAACAAAGCAATTAAAGCCGATCAGTGGCTCAAATTGTGCTGTAGCGATTGAAGAACTTTTGTCGGAAGTTGGATTCGAACCCACGCCTTACTTGGGAGAACAGAATACCCCTTACTTCGAAAGGCCATTTTCGCTGCGCAGGAGGGTTGAGACCGCTCGGCCATGGGGCAGTTTCCAGTTGAACCCTAAGGAGTAGGTTAAGTCCAGCCTTGGCTTCCAAGCTGACGTTTTTCTACATATGTGCTTGTGTATCATGGACAGTAAGAGGGGGCAGGCAAGGAGAGAATTTCTCTCTTTGGGGATCAATAGAGTGTTGTTATTATAACGTCTAAAACGTATGATGGTCTGTCGATAAATCAATAACAATATCAATGAAGTCAATGTTTATCTAAAGAAATCAGAATTCAGGAAAAGCCAGGGGCCGGACCGAGTGTAGGGGGCGTGGCCAGAGACAGCCTGCTGACTGTTCCAAATCATGGGTGCATGTTACAAGTCCGGAACATATTTTAACTTAGTACTAACTTAGCATCATAATTGATGTGATTCGACTGAATATCCCAGTTTTCCATCTCTCATGCATCTGGTGTGACGTGTTTTCAGACTCTCAGGCTGGCGCAAAGAAATCTTACGGGAATTGAACGTCTCACTCCGGTCAGCTGACCAAAGTTGGTAACCTTGGTATTGTGTGTAGGAGATTCGGTATAACTATAATTTCGTTCTCCATTTACATGCCCGTAGTGTCTTTAAGTGTTATGTAGTTTTGCCTGAAACGCAAAAATAAAACAAAGCAATTAAAGCCGATCAGTGGCTCAAATTGTGCTGTAGCGATTGAAGAACTTTTGTCGGAAGTTGGATTCGAACCCACGCCTTACTTGGGAGAACAGAATACCCCTTACTTCGGAAGGCCATTTTCGCTGCGCAGGAGGGTTGAGACCGCTCGGCCATGGGGCAGTTTCCAGTTAAACCCTAAGGAGTAGGTTAAGTCCAGCCTTGGCTTCCAAGCTGACGTTTTTCTACATATGTGCTTGTGTATCATGGACAGTAAGAGGGGGCAGGCAAGGAGAGAATTTCTCTCTTTGGGGATCAATAGAGTGTTGTTATTATAACGTCTAAAACGTATGATGGTCTGTCGATAAATCAATAACAATATCAATGAAGTCAATGTTTATCTAAAGAAATCAGAATTCAGGAAAAGCCAGGGGCCGGACCGAGTGTAGGGGGCGTGGCCAGAGACAGCCTGCTGACTGTTCCAAATCATGGGTGCATGTTACAAGTCCGGAACATATTTTAACTTAGTACTAACTTAGCATCATAATTGATGTGATTCGACTGAATATCCCAGTTTTCCATCTCTCATGCATCTGGTGTGACGTGTTTTCAGACTCTCAGGCTGGCGCAAAGAAATCTTACGGGAATTGAACGTCTCACTCCGGTCAGCTGACCAAAGTTGGTAACCTTGGTATTGTGTGTAGGAGATTCGGTATAACTATAATTTCGTTCTCCATTTACATGCCCGTAGTGTCTTTAAGTGTTATGTAGTTTTGCCTGAAACGCAAAAATAAAACAAAGCAATTAAAGCCGATCAGTGGCTCAAATTGTGCTGTAGCGATTGAAGAACTTTTGTCGGAAGTTGGATTCGAACCCACGCCTTACTTGGGAGAACAGAATACCCCTTACTTCGAAAGGCCATTTTCGCTGCGCAGGAGGGTTGAGACCGCTCGGCCATGGGGCAGTTTCCAGTTGAACCCTAAGGAGTAGGTTAAGTCCAGCCTTGGCTTCCAAGCTGACGTTTTTCTACATATGTGCTTGTGTATCATGGACAGTAAGAGGGGGCAGGCAAGGAGAGAATTTCTCTCTTTGGGGATCAATAGAGTGTTGTTATTATAACGTCTAAAACGTATGATGGTCTGTCGATAAATCAATAACAATATCAATGAAGTCAATGTTTATCTAAAGAAATCAGAATTCAGGAAAAGCCAGGGGCCGGACCGAGTGTAGGGGGCGTGGCCAGAGACAGCCTGCTGACTGTTCCAAATCATGGGTGCATGTTACAAGTCCGGAACATATTTTAACTTAGTACTAACTTAGCATCATAATTGATGTGATTCGACTGAATATCCCAGTTTTCCATCTCTCATGCATCTGGTGGGACGTGTTTTCAGACTCTCAGGCTGGCGCAAAGAAATCTTACGGGAATTGAACGTCTCACTCCGGTCAGCTGACCAAAGTTGGTAACCTTGGTATTGTGTGTAGGAGATTCGGTATAACTATAATTTCGTTCTCCATTTACATGCCCGTAGTGTCTTTAAGTGTTATGTAGTTTTGCCTGAAACGCAAAAATAAAACAAAGCAATTAAAGCCGATCAGTGGCTCAAATTGTGCTGTAGCGATTGAAGAACTTTTGTCGGAAGTTGGATTCGAACCCACGCCTTACTTGGGAGAACAGAATACCCCTTACTTCGAAAGGCCATTTTCGCTGCGCAGGAGGGTTGAGACCGCTCGGCCATGGGGCAGTTTCCAGTTGAACCCTAAGGAGTAGGTTAAGTCCAGCCTTGGCTTCCAAGCTGACGTTTTTCTACATATGTGCTTGTGTATCATGGACAGTAAGAGGGGGCAGGCAAGGAGAGAATTTCTCTCTTTGGGGATCAATAGAGTGTTGTTATTATAACGTCTAAAACGTATGATGGTCTGTCGATAAATCAATAACAATATCAATGAAGTCAATGTTTATCTAAAGAAATCAGAATTCAGGAAAAGCCAGGGGCCGGACCGAGTGTAGGGGGCGTGGCCAGAGACAGCCTGCTGACTGTTCCAAATCATGGGTGCATGTTACAAGTCCGGAACATATTTTAACTTAGTACTAACTTAGCATCATAATTGATGTGATTCGACTGAATATCCCAGTTTTCCATCTCTCATGCATCTGGTGTGACGTGTTTTCAGACTCTCAGGCTGGCGCAAAGAAATCTTACGGGAATTGAACGTCTCACTCCGGTCAGCTGACCAAAGTTGGTAACCTTGGTATTGTGTGTAGGAGATTCGGTATAACTATAATTTCGTTCTCCATTTACATGCCCGTAGTGTCTTTAAGTGTTATGTAGTTTTGCCTGAAACGCAAAAATAAAACAAAGCAATTAAAGCCGATCAGTGGCTCAAATTGTGCTGTAGCGATTGAAGAACTTTTGTCGGAAGTTGGATTCGAACCCACGCCTTACTTGGGAGAACAGAATACCCCTTACTTCGGAAGGCCATTTTCGCTGCGCAGGAGGGTTGAGACCGCTCGGCCATGGGGCAGTTTCCAGTTAAACCCTAAGGAGTAGGTTAAGTCCAGCCTTGGCTTCCAAGCTGACGTTTTTCTACATATGTGCTTGTGTATCATGGACAGTAAGAGGGGGCAGGCAAGGAGAGAATTTCTCTCTTTGGGGATCAATAGAGTGTTGTTATTATAACGTCTAAAACGTATGATGGTCTGTCGATAAATCAATAACAATATCAATGAAGTCAATGTTTATCTAAAGAAATCAGAATTCAGGAAAAGCCAGGGGCCGGACCGAGTGTAGGGGGCGTGGCCAGAGACAGCCTGCTGACTGTTCCAAATCATGGGTGCATGTTACAAGTCCGGAACATATTTTAACTTAGTACTAACTTAGCATCAAAATTGATGTGATTCGACTGAATATCCCAGTTTTCCATCTCTCATGCATCTGGTGTGACGTGTTTTCAGACTCTCAGGCTGGCGCAAAGAAATCTTACGGGAATTGAACGTCTCACTCCGGTCAGCTGACCAAAGTTGGTAACCTTGGTATTGTGTGTAGGAGATTCGGTATAACTATAATTTCGTTCTCCATTTACATGCCCGTAGTGTCTTTAAGTGTTATGTAGTTTTGCCTGAAACGCAAAAATAAAACAAAGCAATTAAAGCCGATCAGTGGCTCAAATTGTGCTGTAGCGATTGAAGAACTTTTGTCGGAAGTTGGATTCGAACCCACGCCTTACTTGGGAGAACAGAATACCCCTTACTTCGAAAGGCCATTTTCGCTGCGCAGGAGGGTTGAGACCGCTCGGCCATGGGGCAGTTTCCAGTTGAACCCTAAGGAGTAGGTTAAGTCCAGCCTTGGCTTCCAAGCTGACGTTTTTCTACATATGTGCTTGTGTATCATGGACAGTAAGAGGGGGCAGGCAAGGAGAGAATTTCTCTCTTTGGGGATCAATAGAGTGTTGTTATTATAACGTCTAAAACGTATGATGGTCTGTCGATAAATCAATAACAATATCAATGAAGTCAATGTTTATCTAAAGAAATCAGAATTCAGGAAAAGCCAGGGGCCGGACCGAGTGTAGGGGGCGTGGCCAGAGACAGCCTGCTGACTGTTCCAAATCATGGGTGCATGTTACAAGTCCGGAACATATTTTAACTTAGTACTAACTTAGCATCATAATTGATGTGATTCGACTGAATATCCCAGTTTTCCATCTCTCATGCATCTGGTGTGACGTGTTTTCAGACTCTCAGGCTGGCGCAAAGAAATCTTACGGGAATTGAACGTCTCACTCCGGTCAGCTGACCAAAGTTGGTAACCTTGGTATTGTGTGTAGGAGATTCGGTATAACTATAATTTCGTTCTCCATTTACATGCCCGTAGTGTCTTTAAGTGTTATGTAGTTTTGCCTGAAACGCAAAAATAAAACAAAGCAATTAAAGCCGATCAGTGGCTCAAATTGTGCTGTAGCGATTGAAGAACTTTTGTCGGAAGTTGGATTCGAACCCACGCCTTACTTGGGAGAACAGAATACCCCTTACTTCGGAAGGCCATTTTCGCTGCGCAGGAGGGTTGAGACCGCTCGGCCATGGGGCAGTTTCCAGTTAAACCCTAAGGAGTAGGTTAAGTCCAGCCTTGGCTTCCAAGCTGACGTTTTTCTACATATGTGCTTGTGTATCATGGACAGTAAGAGGGGGCAGGCAAGGAGAGAATTTCTCTCTTTGGGGATCAATAGAGTGTTGTTATTATAACGTCTAAAACGTATGATGGTCTGTCGATAAATCAATAACAATATCAATGAAGTCAATGTTTATCTAAAGAAATCAGAATTCAGGAAAAGCCAGGGGCCGGACCGAGTGTAGGGGGCGTGGCCAGAGACAGCCTGCTGACTGTTCCAAATCATGGGTGCATGTTACAAGTCCGGAACATATTTTAACTTAGTACTAACTTAGCATCATAATTGATGTGATTCGACTGAATATCCCAGTTTTCCATCTCTCATGCATCTGGTGTGACGTGTTTTCAGACTCTCAGGCTGGCGCAAAGAAATCTTACGGGAATTGAACGTCTCACTCCGGTCAGCTGACCAAAGTTGGTAACCTTGGTATTGTGTGTAGGAGATTCGGTATAACTATAATTTCGTTCTCCATTTACATGCCCGTAGTGTCTTTAAGTGTTATGTAGTTTTGCCTGAAACGCAAAAATAAAACAAAGCAATTAAAGCCGATCAGTGGCTCAAATTGTGCTGTAGCGATTGAAGAACTTTTGTCGGAAGTTGGATTCGAACCCACGCCTTACTTGGGAGAACAGAATACCCCTTACTTCGAAAGGCCATTTTCGCTGCGCAGGAGGGTTGAGACCGCTCGGCCATGGGGCAGTTTCCAGTTGAACCCTAAGGAGTAGGTTAAGTCCAGCCTTGGCTTCCAAGCTGACGTTTTTCTACATATGTGCTTGTGTATCATGGACAGTAAGAGGGGGCAGGCAAGGAGAGAATTTCTCTCTTTGGGGATCAATAGAGTGTTGTTATTATAACGTCTAAAACGTATGATGGTCTGTCGATAAATCAATAACAATATCAATGAAGTCAATGTTTATCTAAAGAAATCAGAATTCAGGAAAAGCCAGGGGCCGGACCGAGTGTAGGGGGCGTGGCCAGAGACAGCCTGCTGACTGTTCCAAATCATGGGTGCATGTTACAAGTCCGGAACATATTTTAACTTAGTACTAACTTAGCATCATAATTGATGTGATTCGACTGAATATCCCAGTTTTCCATCTCTCATGCATCTGGTGGGACGTGTTTTCAGACTCTCAGGCTGGCGCAAAGAAATCTTACGGGAATTGAACGTCTCACTCCGGTCAGCTGACCAAAGTTGGTAACCTTGGTATTGTGTGTAGGAGATTCGGTATAACTATAATTTCGTTCTCCATTTACATGCCCGTAGTGTCTTTAAGTGTTATGTAGTTTTGCCTGAAACGCAAAAATAAAACAAAGCAATTAAAGCCGATCAGTGGCTCAAATTGTGCTGTAGCGATTGAAGAACTTTTGTCGGAAGTTGGATTCGAACCCACGCCTTACTTGGGAGAACAGAATACCCCTTACTTCGAAAGGCCATTTTCGCTGCGCAGGAGGGTTGAGACCGCTCGGCCATGGGGCAGTTTCCAGTTGAACCCTAAGGAGTAGGTTAAGTCCAGCCTTGGCTTCCAAGCTGACGTTTTTCTACATATGTGCTTGTGTATCATGGACAGTAAGAGGGGGCAGGCAAGGAGAGAATTTCTCTCTTTGGGGATCAATAGAGTGTTGTTATTATAACGTCTAAAACGTATGATGGTCTGTCGATAAATCAATAACAATATCAATGAAGTCAATGTTTATCTAAAGAAATCAGAATTCAGGAAAAGCCAGGGGCCGGACCGAGTGTAGGGGGCGTGGCCAGAGACAGCCTGCTGACTGTTCCAAATCATGGGTGCATGTTACAAGTCCGGAACATATTTTAACTTAGTACTAACTTAGCATCATAATTGATGTGATTCGACTGAATATCCCAGTTTTCCATCTCTCATGCATCTGGTGTGACGTGTTTTCAGACTCTCAGGCTGGCGCAAAGAAATCTTACGGGAATTGAACGTCTCACTCCGGTCAGCTGACCAAAGTTGGTAACCTTGGTATTGTGTGTAGGAGATTCGGTATAACTATAATTTCGTTCTCCATTTACATGCCCGTAGTGTCTTTAAGTGTTATGTAGTTTTGCCTGAAACGCAAAAATAAAACAAAGCAATTAAAGCCGATCAGTGGCTCAAATTGTGCTGTAGCGATTGAAGAACTTTTGTCGGAAGTTGGATTCGAACCCACGCCTTACTTGGGAGAACAGAATACCCCTTACTTCGGAAGGCCATTTTCGCTGCGCAGGAGGGTTGAGACCGCTCGGCCATGGGGCAGTTTCCAGTTAAACCCTAAGGAGTAGGTTAAGTCCAGCCTTGGCTTCCAAGCTGACGTTTTTCTACATATGTGCTTGTGTATCATGGACAGTAAGAGGGGGCAGGCAAGGAGAGAATTTCTCTCTTTGGGGATCAATAGAGTGTTGTTATTATAACGTCTAAAACGTATGATGGTCTGTCGATAAATCAATAACAATATCAATGAAGTCAATGTTTATCTAAAGAAATCAGAATTCAGGAAAAGCCAGGGGCCGGACCGAGTGTAGGGGGCGTGGCCAGAGACAGCCTGCTGACTGTTCCAAATCATGGGTGCATGTTACAAGTCCGGAACATATTTTAACTTAGTACTAACTTAGCATCAAAATTGATGTGATTCGACTGAATATCCCAGTTTTCCATCTCTCATGCATCTGGTGTGACGTGTTTTCAGACTCTCAGGCTGGCGCAAAGAAATCTTACGGGAATTGAACGTCTCACTCCGGTCAGCTGACCAAAGTTGGTAACCTTGGTATTGTGTGTAGGAGATTCGGTATAACTATAATTTCGTTCTCCATTTACATGCCCGTAGTGTCTTTAAGTGTTATGTAGTTTTGCCTGAAACGCAAAAATAAAACAAAGCAATTAAAGCCGATCAGTGGCTCAAATTGTGCTGTAGCGATTGAAGAACTTTTGTCGGAAGTTGGATTCGAACCCACGCCTTACTTGGGAGAACAGAATACCCCTTACTTCGAAAGGCCATTTTCGCTGCGCAGGAGGGTTGAGACCGCTCGGCCATGGGGCAGTTTCCAGTTGAACCCTAAGGAGTAGGTTAAGTCCAGCCTTGGCTTCCAAGCTGACGTTTTTCTACATATGTGCTTGTGTATCATGGACAGTAAGAGGGGGCAGGCAAGGAGAGAATTTCTCTCTTTGGGGATCAATAGAGTGTTGTTATTATAACGTCTAAAACGTATGATGGTCTGTCGATAAATCAATAACAATATCAATGAAGTCAATGTTTATCTAAAGAAATCAGAATTCAGGAAAAGCCAGGGGCCGGACCGAGTGTAGGGGGCGTGGCCAGAGACAGCCTGCTGACTGTTCCAAATCATGGGTGCATGTTACAAGTCCGGAACATATTTTAACTTAGTACTAACTTAGCATCATAATTGATGTGATTCGACTGAATATCCCAGTTTTCCATCTCTCATGCATCTGGTGTGACGTGTTTTCAGACTCTCAGGCTGGCGCAAAGAAATCTTACGGGAATTGAACGTCTCACTCCGGTCAGCTGACCAAAGTTGGTAACCTTGGTATTGTGTGTAGGAGATTCGGTATAACTATAATTTCGTTCTCCATTTACATGCCCGTAGTGTCTTTAAGTGTTATGTAGTTTTGCCTGAAACGCAAAAATAAAACAAAGCAATTAAAGCCGATCAGTGGCTCAAATTGTGCTGTAGCGATTGAAGAACTTTTGTCGGAAGTTGGATTCGAACCCACGCCTTACTTGGGAGAACAGAATACCCCTTACTTCGGAAGGCCATTTTCGCTGCGCAGGAGGGTTGAGACCGCTCGGCCATGGGGCAGTTTCCAGTTGAACCCTAAGGAGTAGGTTAAGTCCAGCCTTGGCTTCCAAGCTGACGTTTTTCTACATATGTGCTTGTGTATCATGGACAGTAAGAGGGGGCAGGCAAGGAGAGAATTTCTCTCTTTGGGGATCAATAGAGTGTTGTTATTATAACGTCTAAAACGTATGATGGTCTGTCGATAAATCAATAACAATATCAATGAAGTCAATGTTTATCTAAAGAAATCAGAATTCAGGAAAAGCCAGGGGCCGGACCGAGTGTAGGGGGCGTGGCCAGAGACAGCCTGCTGACTGTTCCAAATCATGGGTGCATGTTACAAGTCCGGAACATATTTTAACTTAGTACTAACTTAGCATCAAAATTGATGTGATTCGACTGAATATCCCAGTTTTCCATCTCTCATGCATCTGGTGTGACGTGTTTTCAGACTCTCAGGCTGGCGCAAAGAAATCTTACGGGAATTGAACGTCTGACTCCGGTCAGCTGACCAAAGTTGGTAACCTTGGTATTGTGTGTAGGAGATTCGGTATAACTATAATTTCGTTCTCCATTTACATGCCCGTAGTGTCTTTAAGTGTTATGTAGTTTTGCCTGAAACGCAAAAATAAAACAAAGCAATTAAAGCCGATCAGTGGCTCAAATTGTGCTGTAGCGATTGAAGAACTTTTGTCGGAAGTTGGATTCGAACCCACGCCTTACTTGGGAGAACAGAATACCCCTTACTTCGAAAGGCCATTTTCGCTGCGCAGGAGGGTTGAGACCGCTCGGCCATGGGGCAGTTTCCAGTTGAACCCTAAGGAGTAGGTTAAGTCCAGCCTTGGCTTCCAAGCTGACGTTTTTCTACATATGTGCTTGTGTATCATGGACAGTAAGAGGGGGCAGGCAAGGAGAGAATTTCTCTCTTTGGGGATCAATAAAGTGTTGTTATTATAACGTCTAAAACGTATGATGGTCTGTCGATAAATCAATAACAATATCAATGAAGTCAATGTTTAAAGAAATCAGAATTCAGGAAAAGCCAGGGGCCGGACCGAGTGTAGGGGGCGTGGCCAGAGACAGCCTGCTGACTGTTCCAAATCATGGGTGCATGTTACAAGTCCGGAACATATTTTAACTTAGTACTAACTTAGCATCATATTTGATCTGATTCGACTGAATATCCCAGGTTTCCATCTCTCATGCATCTGGTGTGACGTGTTTTCAGACTCTCAGGCTATCGATAAATCAATAACAATATCAATAAAATCAATGTTTATCTAAAGATATCAGAATGACAGTATATGTTATTTACGAGAAGCGCCTACACACCTCTGGACTCTCACTCAGCAAAATGATTTCACCACTAGGCTCTTGAGTAAGACCCTCCACCCCCCATTGCTATAAGCACTAACTACCTCTGCTTCCTGAAAAAAAAAGTACATCACTTTGGAAATATTAATGCTAAATAGCTGTCCTTTTGTTGAACTGTTCATTGAAAACCTTCATGTTTATGTTTAAGTCAGGCCTCTTAAGCTGCCCAGTAGGCGGAGGGTGGATTAGAGACTCATTGTGTGGAACTACGGTTCACAGCTGACCTGTCAGACATCTGCAGAGCAGTACAGAGCATCCTGCAGCACCACTCATAGGCAGCCCAGGGCAGAATCATGTGTGGATTCTCGGGGTAAAAGCTGACACTACAAAAATCTGCTGGGGCCACAAAGACCTATTATTAAGGAAAACTTCTACCAGCACTTGAGAGATTCCCCTACGTGAATGAAAATGGGAAACAGACCAGTGCTGTTTTGGAGCCTGATTTCAGGGCATCAGTTATAGCAGAAGGGCCTGCATCTCTTTTCTCCTGGATGATGGCAGATATAGCAGGAACCATTTGGCTAACAAGCAGATTTAGGATCTGGACTTGTGGGTCCTTCCATAACGAACTTGAACCTCGTGAAGATGCAAATATTGAAACTTGCAAGGTAAACAACATTGAGTAATATGTTCATCCATCCATCCATCCATCCATCCATTCACCCAATCAGCTTCCAACTGCATGTCCTGGTTAGGGCCATCTGCCCCAGGGACCAAGGCTGGTGTGTGAACACTATGGGTGAAAGAGTGACAGCTCCCTTCTATGACCACTGGGTGGCAGTGTTGCAGTGTAGCCAAGTCAGATTTTTTTCTTCATGCATTTCCAATTTATTGTGCCTGGCTGTGCTGTAGGTGTGAGTCGGTGACCAGTCACAGGTACACAGCCCCCACGGTCCGTAAACATGTCATTCCAGCTTCTCCTCTGTGGGTGTGGGCTTTGCCTTCCAAGCTTCAGCAAGATCCTTCTGGGTATTTCACGATGCCACCCTCCCACTGGACCAACCCTAACCCAAAAGCTGTCTAACCCTAACCCTAACCCTCAGAAATCCCAAACCCCAAAGCCAACTGGAAGCCACTACCGAAGACTTAACTTTTTAGCTTTGATTTGAAATGTACTACCAATGAAAAAATATCCAGACTATTGTAATAAATAAGGGTCTGTTAACATCTCTCCAGCATGTGTACAACCAGCTAAAATAAAAGACAGGCCATCAGACTGTTCCCTCGAGTGCAGGAAGTGGCTCGCTCAGCCCCACATGGCCCCCACAACAGCCGCCCCATGGCCCCAGAACCCTTCTGAAGTCAGTGACGTGCGTCTTATAAAAAATAAAAAAAAAAGCAAAAAAAAAAATTCTCTTTCACACAGGTGTTTTCATGTGAAGCCAGCTGGGAATTCTGGGGGGGGGGGGGGGGGAGTAAAAGATCCGCCACACTTTCATATGTCCTGAGGCCAAAACGAGCAATTTTTGCGTCCATCTGACTGCGATTACCGTAATATTGGGAAAGGGCTTCAGAGGGTGGTCATGCTTCGCTGAGGCAGCCAGGCCCGAGATCTGACATCACAGAAGTTACTAGAGATGACGATCAGCTGCTGACCGTATGTCACAGGTGTGTGGGTTTGGGCGGGGGGGGGGGCACTCACCTCCACGCTCACCCACATCCATCTTAGTCAAAGTGTTCCATATAATGGGGCCCAGCAAGGGAGGGATCTCAGACATGACACAGTCAACTAAGTTATGTCACTGAATAAAAGAAAGTTATTTAGTCCCGGTTTGACTTGACAGGACAGGCCCTTGTGAGAAAGGAGGACGAAATTAGGCTTCAAGGTGTCCAAGTCGTTTAAGTAATTAACTGAACTGGTGAAGAAATTTAAACACAGAGAATGGGTGAGTCATGCATAAGGAGCAGCTTTCAGGGCAGTGTGTGGTACAGCAAGTCTATGCGATCAGAAGGTCGCTGGTTCAAACCCCAGTGTCAGAAAAGCGATGTCACTTTTGGGCTCCTGAAGCAAGGCCCAACTGTTCATCTGACATCGCTTTAGACACAAGCACCAGCTAAAAACCCAAGTGACCCCCACAGAAAAGGGTTCCAGTGTTGTTTGATCACCTTATGAAGTGGTGCAAAGGCAGCAGAGCACCAACAGGGACCGGGAGTGTAGATCTGTGTATAGGACTATGGTCTTCATCCCAATGACTGCAGCAGTAGTCAGAGTAAAATATAAAATTATATATATATATAAAAAAAAAAGACAAAACACACACAGAGACGGGCTGCATCTTCAGAGTGGCACCACCACACTTTACTACAAGAAAAGGACCTGCTTTTCAACCAAGGAAGCTGCCCTCCACTTGCATTGATACATCAGGAGAAAAACATAAGCAAAAAGACAGGATAACTCACCGTACACGGCGCCGAAGCAAGGTACCCTTGGGAGATCACAACACAAACGTGTCCGTTACATCCATCCCTTTGAAGCCACTCACCCAGCAGAACAAAAAAAAAAATCACAAGGTGCCCAACTCCATCCCCTGAAAGGCCAGAATCTTAAAATGTCAGGCTGAAGGTAGGATGATAATTCTAACTGCAAAACGATCAAGAAAGATGCCCTGACTACAGGCAATGCACTGTTTGTTGTTGGAGAGGCCGACCCACTATTGCGGGAAGGACACTGGATCCGTCATCATCTGTACTGATAACTGTGGGGCAGCTACAGGCTTGGTAGGTCACCCTCAAATGGGATGGATGTTGGTCTATCTGTGGTGAACTATCACCATAAGCCTTAGAGGTCATTAGCGCAAGCTGGAAACCCATCGCAGGGACCCATGGCACCTCGCAACTCTTGTTAATCCTTATGTTTCCTGGAACAGCTTCTGGACGAACCCTAACAAGAAAAGTGGCCACTGAGGTATGGATGGTCTACACTGACGTCACAGGTGAGGGGGGGGGTGTCGGCAAAGTCCACACCTCACATGACAGACGGTCATCATCATGGTCTTGTCCACCCAGAACAGTCTTCTCACGCTTACAGCTCTGCCGGCACTAGACCTGGCAAGCGGCACGATCATCACACCGACTCCAAGCAGCCAGCTAGGACTAGTGCCACGGTGATCCCCGCCAGGCCAGGAGGGCAGGAAGCAGACACAACCGAGGAAGTTTAAACAGAAAGCAAGACTTGTACTTCAGGTCTCTGGGCACACCCAGCCCAAGTGACTATAAACTGAGAACTCAGCCGAAAACTAAAAGACACTCACCAGTTACAATACTACAGGTGTTCATCTGCAAGGTCGAAAAATTATCAACGAGAAAGTCCCCAAATTCACATTTTCAGCTCCGTCATAGTTTACCGAATTGCACACCCACCTTCATTTAAAGACAGGGTGCCAGTTTAAAAACACGAGATTAAACGTATGTCTGCAAAATCCATAAAATCTGCACAGTAAAAGCGTGTCCAAATGCACGAGACGAATGAATAGAAAAGAGAAAAAAAAAACCATGATATTGAGATTTCTGTCTCCCTCCATGATGCTTAACAAACCATCTTACTCAAATGTTTCTGTAAAGAGAAGAAGAGCAGCGCTGATTCGGGATAAATGTTTTTGTGCCATGAAAGGTCACATTTCAGCACATCCCCGTCAAACGCCGGACTCCACTCGGACAAATTTAACATTCTGGCCTTTAGGATGTTGACAGAAACCTCACATGAGGGGTGAGTGGCCCGGAGAGATTCGAGGGCGGGACGAACAGGCACCAGGTTACTGTCACACTGAACGAACCACTTAAATGCTACAGGATATCCAATGCCGTACAGTCATCATTTAATACATCAGGCAGTTCCATGGACGAAGGTGTGGACAGCACCACCCTGTGGTACGTGCATGAAATGCAGAGGCGGGGATTGGGGGGGGGGTGGTGGGGGGTATCCTGCTGGTTACTGTTCCTTCTTCTCGGCCTCTGCCTCATCCTTGGGCACAGGATCTGCCTCCGACAGTGATTCTTCATACCTGAAGGGGGGACAAGGCAAGGGCCGAGGGCAGAATGGATATTAATGTGGGGGTGGGGGGAAAATACAGGTGAAAATGTGCAGAGAGAGAGTCTTAACAACTCAACACGCGGTTTCACCACTATGCTAAACTGCAGCTATAAGACAGCTTGTTGCCCGAAAAGTAACGCAGACTGAAGAGCAGCGTGCAACCTGCCCCCTTGCTTTAAATCGAAAACAACACCCTTTAAATCCTGAATTGTTAACATTCACAACACTGAAATAAGAACAGTTGCCTCGGCACAAAAGGACGGTAAAAGTTCAGAAAAGCTCCCAGTGAACAGTAACTGGTTTTATTATGTTAGGGAATTGAGTTGTTTTGCTTGCAACATGGATGATGGTTTACGCTGATACTGAGATGGAGGATAGCTGTGCAGAAGTGAACCTGTATGATAAAAAAAATGCTGGGAAAGTTCTTAGATACGCAGCCGAAAAAGCAACGTGGCACTGAGGGAGAGTTCCTTACTGAAGGGACTCTAGCCCCTACAGGCTGTCCGGGGCAGGGCAGCACGAGTGGGCTGAAGAGCTTTCGAGAGGAGAGACCGCTTTAAGATGAGCTAAGAAAGGGAAACCCTTCGGCAGGCACATGTGGAGCGGAGGCAAAGTGGGGCAGCTCTGACAGACTGGGATTGGGGCCAGACTCTCAAACGACAGACAGTATCAGCTCCAAAACACAGGCGTGAATTAAAGGCGATTAGGGGAGGGAAGTTCAGATGAATAAAGCCAGAGAATAGGGGTGACTGGAAGCAGTGGGAATAATGGTAGCCGAGGCAGGTTTGTGATCTTAAACTGAGCACTTAACCTGTTAAATGTCTAGCAGATCAGACGGGTAAAATCAGCAAGTTGCCCAGCATAAAGGCGTCAGCCATGTGAGCAAATAACCAAGGCCCCCCCGCTGATAAAAAGTGCAAATATGGAGGAGGACAGACAAACGGCCCATGCTTGTGGGTTTGGTAGCTATGAAACACATCCATACTGGCACATAAATCACCCCCGGACAGCATGGGGGCGCTGTACACGGATACACTTAACATTATAATGGCAACCAATACCAATAATACCCGCCCCACCCTAGCCATCCTCCTCACCTGAACATCTCCGTGAGCTCTCCTTTCACTAGGGCCACCACCACTGGAAACCCAATGCATGCTGGGACTAGGTAGAGCAGGGCAGGCTGGGAAGGGGAGAGGATGCGTTACACACAAGGTCCTCCACCCAAGGCTATATAGGAAAGTTATAAAATGTGCAATGCAGAAGTAAGTGATGACCTACAAATGGGCAAACCTTAGGGGGAAAAAAACACACTATAAAACTAAGATTGTTTGCAAAACTCAATTTTGCAGGGACTTATTGGCTTGAACATAAACGCAGTAACGGGTAATTTGCCCAGAGCAGTGGATCATCAGCAACACACAGCATAGTAACGGCTCACTGGCAACAGTCAGACAACGGGGACTCTGCAGGAGGGTCACCTGACCTGGGCGTGCTTGAAGGTGTGCATCACAAATATGGTGAGTCCCAGGCCGAAGATGTAGGCCAGGAAGCTGGTGTAGAAATAGGTGCGGGAGTCTTTCCTCAGGCTGGGAAGAGAGATGCAGCAGGACCAGAGCTGACCAGAAGATGGTGCCACAACCCAGAAGGCATACAGACCAACAGCATCTAAGGCTTCACTCACCTGACGTCGAACCGCAGGAGTAATGCAATGAAGATACCTAAAAATAAAAACATAATTGAAAATCCCTTCGTTAGCATTATAGCGTCCTCTAGTCTATGTTCAGGGGACACAATCTCGATGCAGACCTCAGTTCATAAGTTGCATAAGTTCAGTCATCGTATGTGAGATGCAGCTCCTATTAATGCTGTAATCTGTATTCCACTGTGATTCAAAGCTAACACAGGCAACCATTAAGTCCAAAGGGTGTCCGTCTGGGATCTACATCTAAGCTCTCAACATCTTACCTAGTAGACTTGGGATTATTATTATTTTTTTTTTATGGGGGGCGGGTTGCCTTGCCTGGGATGACGATGTCACCGAGACCCAGCATGGCAAAATTGTTGGCTTCCAGACCCTTCTCCAGCAGGTCCTGTGGGAACACCACTGGGATGTGGAGAGAAGGGGATCGAAACTCAGTAAAGACACACCCGTGTACATGAATAAATCACAACGGTAGTACTAAGATGCAGAAAAGTCCCCACTGAGAACATTGCGTACGACCTCTGCCAAAGGCCACCATCAGGACTGAACACAGAAGGTTAACAGGTATGGCAATGTCACCAAGCACGCTCCGCCCTACCCCTCGAGCGCGCTCTGCTCTACTCCTGGAGACCCACATCTGCTGAACACTGACAAAAAAAGCAGCTGCTTGCTTCCTCAGAGTACACAGAGAAGATGCCCACAAATGGAAGGCAGCTCAGTTGTTTGTGTCTGCAGAGGCTGAAGTGCTGGGGGGGTGGGTGGCTCAGAAAGGCATTGGTCTCACTCACACTTTATTGGCGCCTCAAATGACTTGGCCACTGTCACCATAACGTTGGTCCCGAAAACCTATACAAGAAACAATTACAACACCACCTTTTAACGAATACATGCAGCCACAGCTAATACGCCAATACCATTGGCTATCATTGTGAAGGTGTAGCTTTAATTAACTTATTCATGTTAAATGGCTGGATTATTTAAGTCAGAATCAGTATGCTGACCACCAATCCATCAGCTAGAACCCTGAGAGACTCACACCAAAGTTAGCCTAAGAGACACCTGCCAACACCTGGCCGGCACGCTAACAGTTAGCGTCCCACGTTTGTGCCCAGATCCTGGTATGCTCACCCAGAACACGTCATAGACGAAGAGGCCGCCCAGTAGGATGCAGCCTGTGCTCACGTTGTTGAGGTGCAGCAGTTCCACACCGTTCAGCGCGAATGCCAGCCCAAACAGGTTGTTGGCCACCCAGTGCTGCAGGGAGACAGAGGTCAGGCGGCACAGGACCAGACGGAGCACAAGAACACCTGCAGCCCAACTGCAAGGCTGCTCATCCCTGAAATTCATCAAAACCGCCCCAGACTTGAAAGTACAGAACACAATATTGCTTCTAACAGTTCCAGCTTTCCTGCAATGCATTGCATTAGATGCATAACCATGACGTCATGTTTAATCGTTTACACTATGTTGGCTTCTCTGCACTTTAAGTTCTGGTGCATACAGCAGCAAGGCATTTTGTTGAATGAATGTTCCTCCAGGACCATGGTGCAACACAGAGCAGAACAGAACAGATTACTAAAGTTTCTCCAACACTATGAGCACCAGCTGAGACCAAAGTACAGAGAAGCCAGTTTCAGCGAAGGCACAGCTGTCTTCCATGTTTCTCAATCGACTTCCATGAAAATCCAGTATCCTGCACACTGACCTAAACATTCGTCACTGACCAACTCAGTCCACAGCCACAAACTCCTGACTGATACACCGGACACCCATCACGGGTTACACCTGACGCATTTACCTTCGTGAGGACATACCAGATTCCCACCACGGTGCTGATGCACAGACACACCAAGTCTTTCGTGTCAAACTCGTAATTGACTATTTCTGTGGAGAAATGGAGAAGAGCATGAAACACCCCCTCCACCCGATAGACTCATCAGGCCCATCAGCACAGCAACAGAACAAACACATCCAGCCGTGTAATTAAACTAACTGCAGGATGACGTTCAGGAGGACCAGGCAATGAGCATAATGGAGGATGTTTCAAACAGACTCGGACCTCCGTGTAGTTCCGGGCCATTAGATGGCATGAGCCCTGGGCAGCCCAGACCGCTTGAGACAAGTGTGAGCAACGCTTACCCTCCCTGCCCTCCCCTGATCCCTGCGTGAATAGCAGCTGGTACTGTCTGTTCGGCAGGTTGACTGGGAACACACGGCTCATGAAAGGGCTGCAGGGGGAGAGATAGGAGGTAGGGGATTAGCTGGGGTGGGGGGGTCCGGGGGCTCACAGGGCTGACAGCAGGCAAAGAACAAAACCAGAAAGAAAAGCGGGAGACAGACTGACCTCATGGTGTGAGACAGGGCCAAAATGCCCAGCACGAAGAAGTACATGGAGAGTAGCAGGTTAATGTATTCTTGAGAGAAAACCTACGGAGAGAGACCGGAGTAAAAGCCAAAGATCTGGATGAATCCAGCAAACTCAGCCATGAAGTCATTCATCACTCCTGGCGGTGGCGCCGTGGAGTAGCCGGGTGAGCTGTGGGGGGCCTCACCTTGAAGAAGAGATATAATCCAAAGAGCGTGCAGCTGGCGATGATGGGGAAGCGCGCAGCATCCCGGCTAGTGATGGTCTCCGGCATGTCTGCGGAATTCTGGGGAAAAAACAAAAAGGAGAGCGGCTTCAGGGAGACCAGAATATGAGGGTCTAAACCGCAAAGAACGACAGACAGCGTGTTAGTTCAAAGCCCAGGTAACCGGCACTGCCTGCCTGAGAAAGGTGCTCATCTTTCGACACTTAAAAAAAAAAAACACAGCTGCAGAAATTAGTAACGAAGTAAGTGAACTTAAAATGGACGAGACTGAAGGATGCAGAGTACCGCAGGTCAAAGCCGAGCCAGATCACATAGGGAGGGAAGCAGCCCCTCGTCCATCCGCTCCAGCACCAGAGCTCTTCCAGGCATCATCTCTTGGACCTTTAAATCCCCACGATGATTTCCCCACACCCCTCCAAATCAGACCAGGTTACTGAAGTCACTGGTGAATAAAAGATGACCCCATTTCCCAGCTCTTACATGTTAGGGCTGACAGAGCAATGTGCTCCCAGCAGCAAACTGAAACATTACCTTTCAATTCACGCCACAGCGAATCCCTGGGGGCAGGGATTCATAATTAGCAGCTCATTCCTTAAATGGGCCAGACTTTCACAAAGAGAGACTAGAAAGAGCCAGAAACCATGCTTGTCTGTCCCCCCCCCTTCAGACAAACAGTAGATTATCTGACAGAGGTCTTAAGTGGCATTCGGAGTCACAGCCACAGTCAGTCATGCCTCTGCACTTCATCACCTGAAATGAAAAATAAACACTGGCAAGCCTCCCCAACCCCATTTACATGAACACTGGGAAGGGACAGGGCTCCCAGACACCAAGCCCACATTAAGTGTTGTAGGAGGTTACACTACATGAACTATTAATGAAATGCACACTGGCCACTGCCCCCTACCTCATTGCCGTCTGCACAAAAGTGCAAAAACTGTCGCCCATACGAAAGAGTTAAATATAAAGAGGATTTAGGATGCGCATTAGTGGAACCTCTCTAAAATCCCGATATTCCAAACATGGATGCATTCAATACTATTCACGTGTACACAATAGTCCTTAACAGACATAACCAGCAGGACCCAGGGAGGCCCCTGCATGTTCTTTCCCTCCAGAAAACACCGGAATTGACAGCTTTGATCAGCTGACTGGAGCGAGAATTTCAATTCGAGACAAGTCTGCACACGCATTCACATGTATGGAACAGTCTTATTACCTTGAAAATAGTTTGTGGGATTTGCAAATAAATCTAACGCTTTTGCTGCAGTTTATTTTTGTTTTATAATGGAATAATATAGAATGCCGTGAGATTTCTTGCGTGAGCTTGAGAATCTGAAAGCATGAGCGTCACGCCATATGCGTGGCAACCCTGAAACACTGTTACAATGAGAGCAACATTCCCGTTATGCATCATCATTATTTACCCTCATATAAATAAGCTCACTGTTCGCGTGAATATCCAAAAACAGCACCCCGAATAAGCGCGTATTACAGCACTGCTAATGCTAGCAAGCCAGCTAATCTCAGCCGTCCTGGCTCATGCTCGCCGAGTCTCCGGCTTTGTACCTTGCTTTTGGCGCAGCTAATGGAGCGCAGAGCGCCAAAGAAGATGGGAAGCAGCGCCATGAAGACCAGGCTACCGTACGCCAGCGCGGGTCCCTCCGGAGACGAGACGAACTTGGCCGCCGTGGCATTCACGGAGTCGGTGCCGTTGGAAACTGTAGCGTTGAGACCGTCCAGAGACAGCGCGTCGCTCGGCAGCGCCGATCCCTGCTCGACATCGGCCATATTCGCAGATGAGAAATGTAACGGAATAAACAAGCGAAGCTAAGTTGGTGAGCCGAGCTTCAAACGTATTTATCAGCTACCTCGGTCTCTTCCCGTTCACTACAATCTAAGGCCACATTTCTTAACTCCCACCTGGAAGTGACGTCACTACCGGCATTTCCAAGCACGAACTAGCGGAAAGGTGACGTAGTGGTATCCATAACAACCGGCAACGAACATCCTCGATAACGAGTATAACAGCCGTAGGTTCGCGAAACAGTTGAAGAAAAATATTTCCAGTGAGCCGAGTGTCAAACGTATTTAGCGGGTTCACCTGCCGCTTAACATTAGCAACAAGCCAATGCCGCATTTCCTAACTCTCAGCTGGAACCCGGCATCACTACCGGGTATTTCTCTGCCTGCCCGAGCCAGCAGGAAAGGAAGTGACGCTGAGGTACCCATAACAACTGGCATCGACCGTGGTGCGACGTGTTTTGTGTTCATTTTCTATTTAAGATTAACTAACGTGGCCATATTTGCAAGCCATATATAGTCGTGGCCAGTAGTTTTGAGAATGACACAAATATTAATACTCTGCTACCTCAGTTTTTATGATTGCAATTTGTAGATACTCTAGAATGTTATGAATATCGTTGAGATTAACTGCAATTAATTGCAAAGTCCTTCTCTGCCATGAAAATAATCTTAATCCCCAAAACTCAAAAATTTCCACTGCAATTCAGCCTCACCACAAAAGGACCTGCTGACATCATTTCAGTGAGAGTGTTGAGGAGGACAAGGCTGGAGATCACTCTGCCATGGATGATTGATTTAGAATAGCAGACTGGATGCTTTAAAAGGAGGATGGTGCTTGAAATCATTACTCTTTCTCTGTTAACCATGGTTACCTGCAAGGAAGTGTGCAGTTGTCATTGCTTTGCACAAAAAGGGCTTCAGAGACAAGGATATTGCTGCTAGTAAGATTGCACCTAAATATACGATTGATCAGATCATCCAGATCTTCAAGGAGAGCGGTACAATTGTTGTGAAGAAGGCTTCAGGGCACCGAAGAAGGTCTAGCAAGTTCCAAGACCATCTCCTGAAGTTGATTGGTCTGTGGGACCGTGGAACCACCAGTGCAGGGCTCGCTCAGGAATGGCAGCAGGCAGGTGTGTGTGCATCTGCACACACAGTGAGGTGAAGACTTTTGGCCTGGTGTCAAGAAGGGCGGCAAAGAAGCCACTTCTCTCCAAGAAAAACATCAGGGACAGACTGATATTCTGCAAAAGGTACCGGGATTGGACTGATGAGGACAGGGGTAAAGTCATTTTCTCTGAGGGTCCCCTTTCTGATTGTCTGTAGAAGAAAAGGTGAGCGCTACCATCAGTCCTGTGTCATGCCAACAGTAAAGCATCCTGAGAACATTCATGTGCGGGGCTGCTTCTCAGCCAAGGGAGTGGGCTCACTCACAATTTTGCCTGAGAACACAGCCATGAATAAAGAACGGTACCAAAACATCTTCCGAGAGCAACTTCTCCCAACCATCCAAGTTTTGTGATGAACAATGTCTTTTCCAGTATGATGAAGCATCGTGCCATAAGGAAAAAGTGATGACTAAGTGACTCTGGGAACAAAACATCGACATTTTGGGTCCATGGCCAGGAAACTCCCCAGACCTAAATCCCATTGAGAACTTGTGGTCAATCCTCAAGAGGCAGGTGGACAATTAAAAGCCAATACATTCCGACAAACTCTAAGCATTGATTATACAAGAATGGGCTGCCATAAATCAGGATTTGGCCCAGAAGTTGATTGACAGCAGCCAGGGCGAATTGCAGAGGTTTGAAAAAGGGCCAAAGCTGCAAATATTGACTCTTTGCATAAACTTAATGTAATTGTCAATAAAAGCCTTTGACACGTATGAAATGCTTGTAATTATACTTCAGTATACCATAGAAACATCTGAGAAAAAGATCTACAATCACCGAGACAAACTTTGTGAAAGCCAGTCATTCTCAAAATTTTTGTCTGCAACTGTACTCATCGTGTAAACTTGTTACCTAAACGTCCAGTGAAAGGTTTACCTGAGGCACCTCCTTTCCTTATTTGGAAATAATTTCCAGAGGTGAGTTAAGGTAAGCACACACAGTATAAAGGGACATACTTAGCTTAATGTTTTAATGTGAAAAGTGTGTGCGTGCCTTGCAATTAAAATGTATACGAAAATGAATATGCAGCATGTTGAGTGATAGACTAAGGGTTAGGCATTACGCGTGCTGGTGCGTCATCGGAGCGTACAAATAAACACACACAAATGAGACACGAGAAGCCCAAAACATTTAAATAGAAATTTGTATTTACATCAATATTAACATCAAGGAACAAGAGAACAAACGCAATTGTAATTTACATCCTGGTATTATGACAACATATTCAATTGCTTTTTTTTATTTAACCAAGACAACGCCAAATGAAAACTTGGCTTTTTCAAATCTCAAGAATCAAAGACATTAGCACAGACCAATGTTGTGCTGGATATTATCCTTTTTTCACTTCACCAAGACAAAAATCTAGACAATTTCATGAAGTAATTAAAGAATTTGTAGATTCTTACCATCAGTCAACTAAAAAAAAAAAATAAAAATAAAAAAACGGTTTCTCCCCTGGAAAACATCGAGTTACACAAAGACAGATTTGTCTAAAACATTTAATTTGGATAATTCTCCTAGTCAGTTTAATTGTACTTGTATCCGCATTGACCCCCTTTATCAAATAGTCTGGAAAAAAAATTACAATTTCCCCGTGATGCTACAAAAAGTCACCCACTGGCCATCAGCTGTTAAAGAGATTAAAATAAACATACACTTATCTGCAGATCAGAACCTGGTGTTTTCTTGTAAATATTATACAATACAAAATGTGTTTGTGTGAGATACGCATCTCCAGGTGCCTATCAACATGTGACTACAGGGTGAGGCGGAATATATCTGGGGAGTCTTTGGATTGTGCAGATCTGACCAAATGAAATTAATGGGGAACAGTTGGCCAGCGCCCCTTATATTCCCTCTTAGGTACTGCAACGGCTCTGCCTTTGCCTCTGGCTTCTTACCCATTAAAAGACAGCCGCAGCCCCAAAGCTGGTCCTAGTCTCTGCTGTAGTATTAGGTTGTACCCTTACTCACAAACAAGATGACTGAGAGGACTAAGTTGTCCTTGGTCTGGCAGAGTCCTGGCTGTTCCGTTAACACCCTCCACTCCCATATTTCTTTCAGGACAGTTGTTTTTGCAGCTCGATGAATCTGTACAGGGACGATGGATTTTACCTCAGGGCTGTGCCCACATGACAAAAGGTGAATGACGTTTGAACAAAACGGCGTGAGAGAGTTTGTAACTGTGCAGGAGAGCACTTTCAGAGATCATCTTCCTACAGGCAGCAGGCGGAACTCACCCTCTCCCTTTTCATGCTGCTGTGTTTAGAATCTTTGTTTTTAAAAGTGAACAATTTAAAATCAAAACATAAGAAGAAGCACCACTTTATAAATCAAGGCTGTTTTGTCAGAAATGGGGGAAACAGTTTAGAAATAAAAGTGCAGTTCTCAAAAAAAGATGGCTGATTTACCGCTGAGAAATAAGTCAAATATCAAAATAGGAATAATACACCCCCCTCACTTTTTCCCAAGCAAAAAAAAAACAACAAATAAAAGCTGAATTGACCTAAAAGAAATAGAATAAGAAAAGTATACTTTAAATATTAAGCATTACAATTTGTGCAAAAACAGTATGTTACCTACAAAAGCAGATATACATTTCAAGCGTATTTACAATCTATATTCACAGACAGGAAAATTCCAGATTTGACATCACATCTAATACTGCAGTACCTTTGCTCTGAATTGATGATTCTCCATTTCTATCAGTCTACAAGCATAGAAGGAAAGTTTATTGCTTAAAACTGCATAATAAAAGGAATATCTGTGCTTACTTGCCATTACGTTTTTTTTTTATTATTAAAGTCCTGTTTAAAAAGATTCTTGAATAAGGCTATAATGACTAAGAAATATTGCAACAATCCTTTCAACATTAGCCTTTCTGTAAAGTGCAATCACCACTAAAACGTTAATTCTTTTTTGTTTGTACCGTAGCCCATCGGGGGCCAAAGCAAAGAGCGTTTCTGCACAGTGAAGACTACACACTGCATGACTGCTACACTTTTGTACATGTGAAACAGAGCCTCTTCATCGCAGGACCAAGACGTGTTCTACGCATTGCAGGCAGAGGTGGGGCCACCTCCGTCCTGCAGAAGAGCGAACTTCCTTTTCCCCCAGATCACCCACCGACAGGTAAATAAATAGATCTTGAGGATCAAAGGCTAAAAGCATTTGCACCACACAGTCTGTCCCATTTACAGAAGCTTTCGCTCAGCAGCCGATGTGCTGAGGGTGAGGGGGGGGCTGTCCCGGCTACAAAGAGGCGGCATCCAGATGTAGCCCCGCCCACAAGCAGGCCTTGTGAAGCACCCAGACACCACTGGGGTCTCTGCTGGGTTCACAGTGAGGTTTCCTCCCATGCGTGCTGGGGGCATCAACAGTACTTCTATGAAAGAGGGAGGAAGACCTGGGTTCAGAGCCCTGATTACCAAGATTCATGTGAGGAGAAAAACCCATAATGGCAAAGGTCACCTACTGTCACTTCATGACAACAATAAGGCCACATTTTCCTGGGGACACGCATTCCCTCCCTTAATGATTTTAATGATCTGGAGAATGTGCCTTGACGGGAGGTTGGGGGGGTGGTCTGAAGGGGACACCTACTTGTTCGGGACCCATCTGCATCCTGCCCATGACCATAGGGTTCACGCCCATCTGGCCCGGCATCTGGCCCATGTTGGCAGCGCCGGCGCCCCCGCCGCTGGGCATGGAGCCGTTCATCATCATGCCACCGTAGGGCGACATGTTCCCCTGCTGGCCGAACTGCTGCTGAGGGTAGGAGCTGCAACAGGAGGCATCATTGTGCAGATTAGGCCCCGTGTTGGGTGAGTAATACTGGTCCTGGGGGCGGGACTTCTGGCACAAACAGCAGCGAGGCACTTAAAGTGCAGAGAAACAGACATGGCGTGCAGAAGACGACAGAGCGCAAAGACACAAAGTGCACACAGTGCAAACCAGTTAAAAAAGAAGTACACAGCACATGAAGGACAACCCGGAAAGGATATTAAGGAAATGAATGAATATAATAAAAAAAAAAATGAATGGGAGGTATATGGGTAAACACACAGGCACACACTATTCCCCATGTACCACAAACTGAACTACTGCTGCATAAACGCTGAGCCCAAGATATGTAATAGAGCATGTGGAACAAAAGGGGAATTCGCCCCATTTGAGGCTTCTTCCTTGGCAGGACCTTAAAGCGGGGGGGGGGGAATGTCACCATGGCCACGCCGCGATACCTACTTGCTGCGGACCATGCCCCCTTGCGGTGGCCAGCCTTTCATGTCAGCTGCCTGGTATATGGAACCTCCCTGGGGGTGCTGCTGCATCATGGGGTTCTGCCCAGGGCCCATGTGACCGGGCATCATGTTCCTGGGTGGGCTGCCTGCCGACTGGGCGAACGATGGCTCCCCCTGCTGGCTCATACCTACAAATGTGATAAAGAAAACTATGTTAATAATAATTAACATTGATGGTGATGGACAAATTTTCACTCTCCATTTCTATCAGTCAGCAAGCTCATGAAAAGGTGGTAAGAGCTGCAGTGCTATTACAACACTGATACAAACATATGTGTGTGTGTGTAATTATATCTTTGTGGGGACTTTCCATTCATTTCTATGGGGAAACCTCTTATCACAACATGACGACCTTAACCCCCACCCAGCCCTAACCTCAACCATAAGTAACCAAACGAAATACAAGAGTTTTTACTCTTTTGATTGCATTCATAGACCTTTGCATTCATTGACCCCACAATGTCAAAAAAACAGGTTTAAACCTAATCCCCCCCCCACCCCCACACACACACACACACACACACACACACACACACACACACACACACACAATCCCAATCCTGAACTCTCACGCACTTAATTGACTTCACCTCGTAAGTGATTCAGGGCGAGAGATTGCAAGGACTCAAAATGATATAAAACGGAATGCAACAACACACTGAGATGTTACCTTGACAACGGCAAAACATATTCCTTATTATCATAGGTTTGGCACTTTTTATTTCAAGATTTGCGCCTTTTTCCCGGCCAGGGCATTTAAGGGACAGACTGCCTAATCTGAACATGTTCCAGGCTCCAGTAATCGTCAAGTGTAAATTGTCAATTTACTATTTTTTTGTCAAATCAGCATCATTACGCAAAAACTAACAGAAATGGTTTGTTTACCATCCATGCTTCTGGGTCTTCCCTGATAACCCAGTGTTTCATGTCACAACACTATGAACTGTGGGAAATTTCCTCAAACACAGTCTGCAGAAATGCAGACTTATGGAAAGTGTGCATAAAGGACTCAAAATGTTTGTGAGGGTGCCTTCATGCACTTGACGATTTGACATTGGGACAGCCCTAAAACCCCAAGGACTTTGCAGAAACACGCCTCCAAGTCTTTAAGCCCGTGGGTGTGGACATTGGGACAGGGCTCCGCCCCTGACTGCCAGTCAGTCAGCACTGTTTTGTGCTGCCAGTGGGTCTCACCATAGTTTCCCCCATATGGGTAGGGTGGCTGTTGCTGCTGCTGCCCTGGTTGATTCATAGGGGGCCCCGCCATGGGGTGGTCCATCCCTGGGGGGGCTGTGACGTTGGGTGGGGGGCTGAACCCCCCTGCGACGGCGGCGGCCTGCTGCTGTTGTTGCTGTTGCTGCTGTTGCTGCATGAGCATCATCATCCTCTGCCTGCGCAGCTGCATGTTCAACACCTCCCTGTTCCTCTGCGCCACCATCTGCGCATTCAGGAAGCCGGCCTGCCAGAGAGGGGTGGGGTTAGCAGTGGAGGGGTGGGGTCTGAGGCAGGCCCTGTCTTATACCAATGCTGTTCACAGTCAGAATGGTCTATTGAGAGATAATAGCGTGTTCGGTCTAAGCTAATGACAGTGTCTGGTGAGAACACAGGTACAGGCCTGTAGTTTAACACGAACCAGTCTGGTCACGTAACAAAGGCTGCGGGGGGCACAAGCCTACAAAACACCGCAATGCTCACACTGATCTCAGTGGAGGAAAAAGCCATCGTCCGGATGTTTTTTGCACCACAAACCAATTTTTACCATGTGAGCTCAGTCACGACCCTCCATCAGGTATAGGTTTAAATCAATGCCATGATCAAGCACACAGTAATTTACATGCAATTTACACCAATCAATGGCATTGCATCGCGCAAATCTGATCTGATGTGCCAGTGAATTTTAAATGAAGCATCTGTGGTTTGGTTGAGTGTTCAGCAGCCCTGTGCGAAGCATTTGCAGACCCAAGACCCGTTTATATAGGTTAATTCTAGGACTAGGGCTGGGAAATCTGATCGTGGATCAGCATAGGAGCTTGCTGGTTTTAAAACGCTTTCATTTCCAACTCTGCCTCGTGACCGTGTCAGAACGTGCCATAACCCGTCGCCACCCATGGCTGCGTTAGATAAGAACATAAGAACATAAGAACTATACAAACGAGAGGAGGCCATTCGGCCCATCAAGCTCGCTTGGGGAGAACTAAACTAATAGCTCAGAGTCGTTAAAATCTTATCTAGCTCTGATTTAAAGGAACCCAAGGATTCAGCTTGCACTACATTATCAGGAAGGCTATTCCATACTCTGACTACACGCTGCGTAAAGAAGTGCTTCCTTAAATCCAGCTTGAAATGTTCTCCCGCTAATTTCCACCTATGGCCACGAGTTCGTGTATTTAAACTAATGCTGAAGTAACTATTTGGTTGAACAGCATCCAAACCTGTTAGAATCTTATATACCTGGATCATGTCCCCCCTCAATCTCCTTTGCTTGAGACTGAACAGATTTAGCTCAAGTAACCGTTCCTCGTATGACATTCCTCTAAGACCAGGAATCATTTTTGTGGCCCTACGCTGCACCTTTTCTAAGGCCACAATGTCCTTTTTAAGATATGGTGACCAAACCTGCACACAATATTCTAGGTGAGGTCTCACCAAGGAATTGTATAATCTTAGCATTACCTCCCTTGACTTAAACTCCACACACCTGGAGATATACCCCAACATCCTATTGGCCTTTTTTATTGCTTCCCCACACTGGCGAGAATGGGACATGGAAGCATCAACATACACACCAAGGTCTTTCTCATGATCAGCTACCTTTATTTCAGTGACACCCATGAAATACCTGTACTTTATATTTCTGCTCCCTAGATGGAGTACCTTACATTTATCGACGTTAAATTTCATCTGCCAGGTATCGGCCCAGATGTATATGGTTATCAAACAGGAAAATGTGGGTCAGCACACGGGCCCCCTGACGGCTGCCAGCTTGCTCGTCACACATCCCAGTCACACACGCAGTGGCTCACTGGCTGATCCATCACCACGCGCATGTGTCACACATCCCGCACTGCAGTCCTGTCTATATCCCTGACCAATTCACAGAATGCGACCATGAGACTCAGTTCAAAGGTTCTCCATGAATGCAAGGGAGAGCTCACAGCTGAACAGAATTTGATAAAAACACGTTTGGCGTTTGGCAGGAGGTGCATAGATGCGGTCGGCGCTCACCTGGCCGCCCATGCCAGGCTGCATGCCGGCCCGGAGCCCAGGGCCTCCTGCGGTGGGGCCCTCCATCTTCATGGCCAGGCCTTGCCGGGTCTGGTTCATGAACTGTGACAGTGAGAACAGAAGCAACACGTGATAAACATACGGTCACTGCTAACGGCCCAGCTGCTGGCTGCACTGCCAGCACCCCTTAAGGGATCAATGTGACTTTAAAGACCACATCTCCATCCCGCTATAAATGTAAATGAGTGTGTGTGTGTGTGTGTGGGGGGGGGGGGGGGGGGGGGGGGTGGGGAGTCACCTGCTGTCCCTGGAGTCTCTGCTGCAGTTGCAGGCGCAGTGGCTTGGTGGCACTCATCATGCGAGGCCGTATTATGCCAGCACGGGGGTGCACGCCTGCCCCAGGGAAGCCGCCCTGCCCTGCCATGCCACCCATGCCCGGCCCGAAACCCTGCGGCTGGCCGGGCGCCGGGCCGCCCCCGTAGGCGGCCTGCATGGGCATACCAGGGCCGCCTGGGTAGCCCGGGCCGTACGGCGGCTTCTGCTCCATCACTGCAGGCGAGTCCTGGCCAGGGAAGGGCTCCATTGGCTGTTCTGACCCTTGACCCTTGATTGGGGTGGGGGGGGGGGGAGGTGTAAGTTAATATTGTAATCTCATAGATAAAAATGAGGTTCTGTCACGGGAAAGTATCAAAACATTCATTCTACAGATCAGGACAGTGAGTCTTTCACAGCATAACCCGCCATGCAATGCCAATCATCACTCTTACTACAGAATTCCATGTAATACTTTCCCTAACATTCTTCGTAATGGTGCCGTTTGTTATGGGCCCAAGCAGCAAGAGCTGCTGGATACCTATTAATTTTGTTTATTGTCTACTAATGTCTAAATGGCTGTACTGCCATCTAAATCCATTCATCCATTATATGGCGAGCTGTAGACACACTAGTAACACAAAAACAGCAAATAGCAACAGTTCAAAATAAGCAAGGCCCCCCGTCGTCTGACCTGGCTGACGAGGTCGGGGATGCCCAGCGCACGGTCAATCTCCTCCAGCGCCATCACATCCGTGTTATTCAGGAGACAGTCCAACTGGTCCAGAAGAGCTCGCTCATCACTCTGGCCCTCGCCGCCGCTAGGGGGCACTAGGAGGTCTTCCAGTGGGTTGCCAAAATGACGCCTGAAACACGGGGAAGGTCACACTCATATACTGGCGGAACCTCACAGACAACACTTACTCGACGATGTCCTTCCGTTCTCCCCGTTTAATGCTGAACACCCCGGCGCCCCCCTTCTGGATCATTCTGTCATGGACTGACCTTCCCCGACTGCTCTGCACACCATGCTCCATTCCCATTGGTCCATCTGGCCAGGAAGGGGAGGGACTGGGGCCACCCTGTGGTCCAAAGGGACTCAAACCCATGTTGCCATCACCTGGACCTACAGAACAATCAGATTGACTAGTGGTAGGACTGCAGTGACACACACACACACACACACACACACACACACACGCACACAGACCACATACCAATGTCCATCAGCTGCTGCTGCAGCATTGAGCGAGTGGCAGGAACACTATTGGACCGTCCGACCAGGGCCCCTCCTCCCATCATGCCCTTGGGGGTGTAGTCCATGGCAGGTCGTTGCATGGATGGGTGACCAGCAGAACCCACTGGACTGCCACTAGATGGCGGCATGCCCCAGTCCACTGAGGATCCCATGGGTGATCGCTGGGGACCCCCCATCCCCCTGTTCATCAATCCTGTGCAGAGAAACAAGACCAGTCTCGGGGATCACCTACTGCCTGACCACAGCAACTATGGGAAATGTAGCCTGCTGACACTTTGGGAGTCTAAAGGTTAAGAACTTCCAGAATGTTCTAAGCTGCAGTATCTATGCAGCTGTTTCTAATTTAGAACAAATGCTACTATCCAGAGACACAGGACAAGAACACTAAAGATAGACCCAGCAATACGTTAATCAAACCTTTTGAGGGATATTAGTCCCGGTGTCCCTGTCGTGGTCAACCGGAGACACCCACCTGCGTTGCCGGGGAAACCATCAGCCCCGCCCATGGAGCCCACACCATCTGCACTCTCCTGTTTGATAGGTCCGGGACAGGGGGCGCTACGGCGACCCGGCAGACCTGCGCCTGTGGCGGGCTTTGCGTCCATAGACAGGGCTCTCTGGAATGGAGCTCGAGACCCTGAGACCATACTTGGACTCCTGGCATCTGGAAGCGGAGAAGAGCCAGCCTCAGGACCGAAGCTGCACTCCAAGTATTCTCAGTATTCTTAATTACGCTCATTTCACTTGGCCACATCATCCACAAAGATGTAGGCCTTCCACCACTGACAGAGCAGCAGAATTCAGGACAGACACTAGGGAAATCGGTAACCTCATGGGTAATTTAAAAGGCTTCTTCAGTTAGATTTTTTTTTATTACCTAAAGAACATATTATTCTACAAAAAAGGAGTAACAATTTTTTCTTTTAGTGATGATCCCTGGTCTCACCTACCCAAACTTTTTAGCCCATGACTCCCATTATCTTTCATTTTTTACTAACATACTCTGGAAATCATGCTGTGACTCCCAATTTGGTAACCCTTGGTTTAGGCAGGTTTAAAGTTCTGCTTTGAAATGTAGCGCGTCTCGTTTCTGACGCCTCCTAAGCCCAACTTACCGTGGCTGTTGTCGGTGCAGCTGGCCTGCTTGCTCCCTCCTTCGCTCCCTCCTCCAGAGGTCTCTGGGAAGAAGCCAGAGCCTGACCCTCCAAGACCCCCCAGGATTGACTCCAACTGGAGGGTCATACAGAGGACACCACATCAGTCACAAAACATGGGGGTGACGGGGTCACGTGTTAGCTGGTTGGGGGAGCGGTTCTGTGTTACCTCATCAGGAGGTTCAGCTTTGATCTTGCCCTCCTGGCCCTCGGGGACTGGGCCGGCCTTGTTCTCCTGCTCCTCCATCTTGGGCTTGGGCTCCGTCTTTTTGGAATCGTCCTTGAGGAGGTAGTGCAGCAGCACATGGGGCTTCTCCTTCTTAGGGCTGTGCTGCTCCTGCTGTTTCACACCTCCCACCCCAGCCACACCTCCCTGCCCCGACTCTGCTCCCCCCGGGTCTTGCACACCCATGGCCTTCCCCGTGGCCTCAGCGGTGATCCTGGCCACCTCATCGGGGGTGTTCCCATTTTGGAGCAGCTTGTGGAGAATTTTATGCTTCTCCTGCAGGGGGTGGTTAAAGTGGGCAGAAGGGCCAGTGGTGGCGGCAGAGGAGGAAGAGGAGGTGCCACCTTGACCCGGCGGCCCAGCCCCAGCTGAGGAGGAGGAGGACACTGAGGCAGAGGGGGGGCTTGCAGCTCCTGTCATGGTGAGATCCTCAGTAGGGGAGGTGAGAAGCTGCAACAGCTTTCGATGGCCCTTGCTGTCCGGCAGCCGCCTGGCTGGAGCTTCCGCACTGGATGGTGCTGCCTCACTGCCCTCTCGGTGCTGGGCTGCCTGGCCGTCGGGCCCTGGAGGGGGCGTCGGGGCACTGGGGTGCGGTTCGGGGCTCCTGGAAGCCCGGCTCTGCTGTGGAGGGGAGGCACCGGTGCCAGGTGAGCCATCGGGCCTGTGGGTGGGTGGGGTCAGCGACGAGCTGCCCACCCCCTCGCTGATGGCCTGGAGGGCGTTGAGGGAGCTGCTGGAAAAGCCACCAGAACCAGCAGTGCTGCCCGGGCCTAAGGGGGAGTGGAGACCTAAGCGGGTACACACGTGTCTCAGTGCCCACATGCATGCCCACCCGCATACACGTCCACATGAACAAGACAAAATCATCCTGCACTACTTGAGAAAATTGCTCTACTGCTCTCACTTGTAGCCACTGTCATCACAGTCCTCTGGCAGCTAACACAGGCTAAATTTGGAAAAACTGCTACCATAGCAACATAAACATGCATGTCTATTGGTCATTGCTGATATCATCAGTGATTACTTTCATAAAAATATGCGACTGGAAGTAGCCATCCTGTGGCTGTAACATTTTTAACATGTGGCTAGCTGGTATATCAGCTCGGCAGACGTACCTCCGGGCGAAAACTGGCTGGCTCCAGTTTTGGGACTTCCACGCATTCTTGGGGACATCATCAAGCTGGGCTGGGGAGCACTCATACTAGGGCTGCTTTGGGAGGGGCTGTTCATGCCCAAGCCATACCCCCCACCCGGAAAGGGGGGCAGCTGATGCTGCTGCTGCTGTGACATGCCGGCTTGGTTCATCTTACTCATCTGATTCATCAGATTCATCTGACTTGCTGGATTCACCGAATTCATCTGGTTCATGGTGTTCATGGGATTCATGGAGTTCATCTGGCTCATGTGATTCATGTGATTCATTTGACTCATTGAGTTCATCTGGTTCATTTGATTCATCTGGTTCATTTGATTCATCTGCGGCATCTGATTCATTTGCGGCATCTGATTCATCTGCGGCATCTGATTCATCTGCATCATTCGGTTTCCACCACTGCCGTACATGACTCCGCCCATCTGGCCCTCGTTCATGCCATAGCCCCGGTTCATACTCATGCCAGGGCCACCTACAGGGGGCATGTTCATCTGGGTCTCTGTGTTGGCATTTCCCATGCCCTGTGGCCTCATGGCAGTCTGCACAGAGCGGTAGCCATTCTGCTCCCTGTGACAGAGAAGAAAGCATTAGCACCGATGAACCTCCTCATTTTCTTTCATCATCACGTTTGGAATAGCCATCAGCCAGTGGTTCAGAGTGGACTAATACTACTTTTTAATAACGTTGGTGACCTATTCATGGAGATCTGCTCGATGTCTCAAAGAATGGGTTGGCGATCCCCCAATGATATGGCCCCAGAACTCATTACCGTTACAGAAACACTCCTTTAACTGGGCAAGCATAATGTGAATGACTGCTGGGTTCTGAATCATAGATTCATGGTAGATACTCTTTGCATTGGACTGGACTGGGGGAACTTACAACCTACCGGTGCAGCATGTGGGTAGAGATGAATCCTTGAGGCTCATTGGTCATCTGACTGCGACATAAAACGCTCTTGGTTCGCGCTGCTACCATGGTACCATCCGCCAAGGTGAAGCGGTACGTTGGGGTCTCTGCCTGGCCCTGCATGTATGCTGAGGACACAAGTGATAAGCATACTGGCAATTCAACAACTGAGAATGAGACGTATCAACAAAAATAAATCGAAAAGAAATTAATTGCAATTAGCTTCAATGTGCAATAATAGATGAAGGAGTTTTCATGTTTCTAGATTTTGGGGGAACCCAACGGAAACTTAAGCGGCAATGAGGCTAACTGGCATTTCTGTATTTACAATGGTGCATGTGCCCTGTGATGAACTGGCTACTTCATATAAACTCCCCTGGTAATACTACTCAGGACAGGAGGTTCGAAGACGAATGCTGAAGTTGCATATGAAACACCTTTACAATTACAGTTCATCTGGAATCAGAAGCTGCTGTGTTAAGTTTGATAAGCCGAAGAGTCGCGGAGAAGTGGCAGCTGAGCGAAAGGGCAGTGCAGAGGCTGCTGCGGGGCAGAGCTGGGCGGGGCACAGCTACCTTCATGATAGTGGCGCTTGTGGGACCATGGCTGGCCTTCGCTGTGGTACAGGAACATCTGGAGGCACTGACGCAGAACGTCATCCCAGCCGGGTCGCATTGAGGTCCGCAGAGTGCCGGGGGAAATATGGACCAGATTTCCTGCATAACAGAAGAAGTAGAAAGTCAAAGTCTCTAGGGGGTGCCAGAGGGTGGGGGGGGCCTTGGTAGTGGCTGGCAACTCATACCTGAAAGTTCATGCCGGGTCTCGAAGGTGTCCGAACGCTCCACGGCAGTGATGCGGCGCGCCACGCAGATCATGCACGACTGCAGGTCTGCAAGCGGCACAATGGCATAACAGGTCAGATCCCACAGCTCCCATGACGCCAGACATAACCCACCCCCCCCGAATTGGGCGCCCTTACCTTCCCCCTCCTCCATCATGGCACGGGGCTGACTGAGGGCGAAGCACTGCATGGTCTCGTACCGGGGGGGACTCTCGGGACCCTGCTCAGGGGGGCCGTGACTGTATTTCACCAGCATGCGGCAGTTGAACGTGTGGCTTTTCTGCCGGGGAGCCTCACCCGCCCAGGACACGCCGTTTGCTGTCAGGGGAGCGCAAAGTCATGTGTATATATGCACGCATGTGTGGGGAGACACACACACACACACAGACATACATACATACACACATACAAAGCAGGCCATTAGTCCTCCCACGGCTGCAGAAAAAGCAGAATCTCTGACACACCCCATCGCTGAAAATCTTTGCGACAGCCTGTCTGGTGTCTGACAGGAACACCATGCTTATCCCAGGGAGTCTGACATCCTCCCCCCCTTTTGTGTAATTAAGGAGCAGCAAGCTCCCATCACACCTACATCCAGCCCCCCCCACCCCCCGACCATGTCAGTCAGCTGACAATCATGTTTTCCGCATCTACGATACTTCTAAAATGTTTTTAATCGATATGTTTCTATATCTTCCTGGAATGAAGGCTTCGCTCAAGGTTATGATAAGCTCCTCCTGCTCTCATTTTTTCCCCACTGCGTTTCCCCCGCCATGTTTTGCGTGACAGTAACAGCCAGATGGCGTCCAGCACAGGAAGTAATCATGAGCACAGTCTGCCCTTAAAGCGACCTCATCTGATGTGCCACGCTACAATTGGTTTAAATGCCAAGTCGTTTGGTCAACAAAGGTCACACGCAGCAATGTTTTCAGCAACGGCACAGTTTATAAATTTTTCAATTCTGAAATGTGACCATGGGGAAAAATAAGGTGAAAAAGTCTACCAAAGTTTCAAGTCCACTCCATCTTTCTGACAGAAATTTGACAGCTATGACCTCATCTTCTTGCTGCTTCTCCTGATCGCTAGGGGTGACTGCGGCAGCAGGCTGAGCAGGTCACACCAGACACCAACTTTTCATGGGGCTTCCCCAGATGTTCTCAAGAGACCTGGGAGATCTAGTCCCTGTAGTGTGTCCTTAGTCAAGCAAGGGGCTTGCGCCCAGTGGACATGCCCATAACAGCTGCCCTGGGGGCCAATCAGGTGGCAAGATGCTGGAATCACCACAGTTGACTCCTTCTGACATGAAAATGCATTATCTCAATTTCGAGGTGCTGCCGGATATGTCACCCCGTCACGGAGAGTGACTCCAGCAACCCTGCGGAGACACCTTACACCTTACATGACCGTTTGTTAGAGGGACGGAGATGAACCACGAGCTATGGTGACCCCCCTCCCCCCATCATAGATCCCTTCAGTCGCTCAACCAATCTGCCTGTCAATCTAACGTTCATAAAGGTGATCCCACTGTGATCTGGATCAAAGGAGCAATCCACTTTTCTGTGAGAGCACCATGGCCTCATTTCCACTCTGCACCGAATCACGCAAGAACATCCTGGAGGTCCTGGTCAGATGAGGCCGAAAGCACAATATCTGAAAGGATTTCATTTCTAGCCCCCACACCAGACTATCGATTAAAATCATAAACAGAAGAGACGAGACTAGAATCATCCATGACAAAGGCCAACGCCCATTGTAAACCATTTCAATTTTGTGTGGACAGTTGCATTCGTTCTAAAGCGATCTTCAAGTAGTTCAATAGTCAGACTGCCCATATTGGGTATGTGAGCACAGCAGTCTTATTAGGGTTCCAAAATGTGAAAGGTTAAAGGTCACCCGGTCATACGGCAAAGGACACCTACCATTGGACTTGGGCAGGTTTTTGTGGAATTCCTCACGGTCCTCCTGGTGGAGGATGTTGTAGACGGTGGTGCCAATCAGCTCCTCCTGCTTAAACTGCAGGTATTGAGTCACATTGTCCGACACAAACACCACACTCCCCTCCCGGTTGACCACGAAAAGGAAGCCATCCAGGGCCTGCATGGAAGACAGAAAGACAGGGGGCGCCACAGTCAGTCTGGCCCACATCAAAGCCAGTGCTGGGCAGCCTAAGCAGACCTTCCTGGAATAATGCAGCAGGTTCCTTAACTAGTGGGTACACAACTGTATTCTGTGCTCAGAATAGACCACCATGGTGTTATGTGAATAGCTTTTCATATATCAAGTTCAAATGGTGTTTTGTGCAGCTCCTGTTCCCATATCTATCTTGCACCCTTTGGAAGCTCAGCCTAGCAAAAGTTGGCTGCTTGACAGCTGCATGCTTGTTATGTACCATCTCCTTCATTTGTATGTCAATTTGTTTAGCAGACACGGTTGTCCAAACGTAAATGCAACTATTTAGCACCACAGCACCAAGGGAGATAGTTGTATTAAAAGCTGAGCACAGTTTACATCTTCACATCTACAAAAGAAAAATGGAATTTTAACAATTTGCATGCACAGTTCATTCAGGGCTGTCAAATTAGTAGACAGCAGGTACCATACCTACACAATTAACAAGAATTTTTTTCCCAGAAATCACTGCCAATGCAGCTACTTATGGTACAATTCCAGCAATTCTGCGGTCTGATTTTCTTTTTGCTCGCCTGGCAGACCCTTACACAAAGTGACGTACAACTGAAAGTGCAGGGTCAGCCAGTCCTTGGAGAAATTGGAAGTTAAGAGCCTTGGTTAAGGACCTTGCTCAAGGGTCCAAAGGTGACATGACTTTTCAACCCAAGGGATTTGAACTGGTGACCCTCTGATCATAGCATCCTAACCCACTGAGCCCCTGCTGATGAGGTAATGATTGGGCAGCTGGTGCCATGCTGTGCTTGGTCACGTCCTACAGCTTGCCCCGCTGCCTCCCCTCCCTTCACCCCGTGAAGTGCCGTGCCTCAATGGTACGACTACCACACTCACCTGCAGCAGAAGCGGCCCCAGGTGGTCCTTGTCGATGACTCCCTGGCCCGTGGAGGAGACGTCGGCCTTCTGGACGTCATCGTCGCTAGAGCAGGTTTTCCCTGGGAGTGGGTGAGGAACGAGTCACCATAAGCACGGTGCCCAAACTGCATCTGAAGTCCGATCACAGCTTGTTCCCTGTATCATCCCCTCAGTTCTCACACATTCACCATCCATCACCTCGTTTTAATAGTAAGACAATTACCATTATTGCACTATTCCAGCCCCTTTGACCAAAAAGTCTGATTTAGTAACTTTCAAAGTTCTCTTTCTACTGGTTTGACAGGAACAAAAGCAAGGTGTACTGAGGCTCATGGCCACCAGGAGGCAGCATCACGTAGCTCAGTAATGCAGGGAGCTGTGCAGTGATCTAAATAGGCACAGGACATTGACCCCTGCAGAACAGCAGTGCTTGAGAAGGAGGAGGAGGAGGAGCAGCTCTTCTGGCACCTCGCTGAGGAGGACAGACCGCACACTTACAAGATGACATGCAATGCTGTCATTTGTTTCGGACAAGGGAACCGCAAGTAGAAACAAATAATTGACCGGAATGACACGTGTTTTATCAAATGTTTCAATGTGAACATAAGGGCAAGAGAGCGGTTTCAATTTTCACTTCCCGAAAGAGAATGTCAAAGCTAGGTGTGGCCCCACCCACTTCCTGTTGAGAAGGTGAATGTTCTGAGAAGTGACATCACTTCCTGGCTGGTGTCACCAGCTGATCCAGCACCAGTTGCATAAACAAGTTTCAGAATCGGGAACGAATAATAAATAGATGAAAATCACAAGTGCAAAATGTGGTTCTTGTATTAAAAAATGCTCGCTCATTAAAGGACACATGGAGAGTATATACAGATCTGCAAATTCTATTTACTTCCAAGAAAAAAGATAATTTGTACTTTCTGTGAAAGAGGTATTTTTTTTCCAAATGAGGTTATCAGACATTTCTTAAGCACAGCCACTGAGGTGAGACAGGCAACTCACCGATATTCAGCTGAGGAGAAACATTGTGGCCAAGTGGACTTCAGACAAATAAAACAAACATGTCTTCTTCCCTTCACAGAAGCATGTCAGGTTATTTAGTCTTTGCAGTACCTGAGATTTCATCATGGTTAAATCACTGTACAGCGCGACCCTTTAAAGATACACCTTGTTTGTTTAGAAGCTCCTATACAGAGTGCGGAAACCGCCACTGTAACAAGACGTACGACTTTAAACATGAACTCGGATCATTTAGCAGGTCACAGGCATTCTCCCTAGGCCACCGATTCAGCTCGGCGCCTGATCTTCACATGAGCTGGAGTCCCAACCTGCGGACCCACAAGATCTCGCTGGGGTGCAGAGAGTCCCCACCTTGTTCTTTGATCTGCCGGATCTGCCGCACTGTTTCCCTGAGAATGGCGCACTTGTCCGGTTTTACGTTGAAACTGTCGATGTCGCCGAGGTTAGCTGAGATCAGCTCGGCCAGTTCCTCGATGTACTTGCTCTCCTGCTCCCTCCGGCGCTTGTCGCATCTGAATGCAGCGGGGGGGGGGGGGGGGGGGGGGGGTTCGGGAAGAATTCTGCTTAAAAAGGCCTCAACACCTTCATTCAAATGGTTAAAGATTAAAGATTTTTCTTAAAAACAAAGGTCTATCCATCCATCCATGCCACTTATCCAGTACAGGGTCACAAAGTAAATTTAGAGAGAAGCAGCAGGATTTGAACCCCGACCCCTGGAGGTGTGGGGACTTCTCAACGCCAAGAACGCAAAGATTGTACTTGTGGTCTTGACAAGACAGGTCCTGCTGACGTGCGTTCCAGGAAGAAACTTGTGACACAATTAGGACAGCCAATAACGACTATTTTTCTATGAATTAATCTATCGACAATTTTACAGATTTGTTGCTTAATTTAAACGATTAGTCTTCTTCCTGAAAATAACATTGCATGCTTCATTTAAGTGGATTTCATTTTGACAAGAACAAACTCTATGTCACTGCAGGGCTTCAGATAACGGACACCGACTTCGTGACTCGACACGCGACTTACGCCAACAATTCGATAAGGAGATTAGTAGTATGTGTCAAATATTAATGAGAGGCTTATTGTGACACCCAAAAGTTATAGCAATCTCTATAAATTCCTTGTATCCTTATGTTTATTAAATTCAGCTAGCAGAGCACGCCACATGTGACTGTTTTGGTAAATCATGGAAGCGATAAGCACTGACGTCGAGAGAGAGACCAGCTCGGCGATAAGCACTGACGTCGAGAGAGAGACCAGCTCGGCGATAAGCACTGACGTCCAGAGAGAGACCAGCTCGGCGATAAGCACTGACGTCCAGAGAGAGAGACCAGCTCGGCGATAAGCACTGACGTCCAGAGAGAGACCAGCTCAGCGATAAGCACTGACGTCCCGAGAGAGACCTGCTCAGCGATAAGCACTCTGATGTCCAGAGAGAGACCAGCTCAGCAAGCACAACACCTTTTAACTGAGGCAAAGTTGTGGTTAAACAAGGTTAAAAGACGTTGGTGGGTTTTTCAGTAAATATAGTTTTCATTTTTATTTCAATTCACGATTTATTTATTTTTTTTAAATTAGTATCTGTATTCGATTCAGTTTTAGTTCATGACAACACTGGCCCCAACATCCCCAGTGCACATGTACAAATACACTGGCACCGTCAATCAACATAGAATAAGTTCAGATTGTAGCCTAAATGTTTTCTCAGAAACATATTTCATGGAAATTCTAATGTAGCAGGCAGACAAGCGTATGGCTTTAATAATGAATGTATTTAGCAGCTACAAGGACAAAAGATCATCATATTAATGGTAACTTAATAAACATGCAACAATTAGGGTGGGTTTTGCCTGTGCCGGCCGCCCGTCATCCAGAATAGCTCCTGTGTGTTTTCCCTTCAGTGCTCCTGCATAGCAGTAGTGCCGCCGTCGTACGCCATCGATACTTTGCGGTGTACAAACCACCTTTTTTGTTTAGTGATGATTTGAACTAGGGGTGGTGGCATGGTGGTGCAGTGGTTAGCACTGTTGCCTCACACCTCTGGGACCCAGGTTTGAGTCTCCACCTGGGTCACATGTGTGTGGAGTTTGCATGTTCTCCCCATGTCGTCGTGAGGTTTCCTCCGGGTACTCCGGTTTCCCCCCACAGTCCAAAGACATGCTGAGGGCTGATTGGAATTGCTAAATTGCCCGTAGGAATGCATGTGAGAGTGAGATGGTGTGTGAGTGTGCCCTGCGATGGGCTGGCCCCCCATCCTGGGTTGTTCCCTGCCTCATGTCCATTGCTTCCGGGATAGGTTCGGACCCCCCGCGACCCAGTAGGATAAGCGGTTTGGAAAATGGATGGATGGATGATCTCATTTGGGGAGGATGCAACCGATGCATCCTTGATATTGGGGGCGGGGCAAGAACGCCATAAGGGTTTTTTTTCCTGTTCTCTGGAACTGGTCTTTGGCGATGGAAGTTAGCGTGAAATAGATACGCAAGAACACAAGTACGGTCAAGTACGCATGAGAAACACCCAGTACTTCCCATCCAACCACCGCACCACCTTGGTTAAACTCATTCAACAGTCATCAAAACACTGTTGAGCAAATAACTTGCTGTATAATCTTCTAGTCAGAAGATCAAACCCTGAGAGAAAAGAATAGCGCCCCCTTTGGGCTGTAAGAGGACTCACCCCAGGCCAGGCGTCTCGCAGGTGGAGAGCTTGCGCTTCCGGTCAGAGCACAGCTGCTCTAAGGAGTTCTCCCCCAGGCCACTCATCTTGAGCACATATCAGCACCTGATGGTACAGACATACAACACAGACATGAACATTGACCTCCAGGACGCATACAGGCTTTAAAGTGACCGTGCTGCATGAGGCAGAAACACTCGGGGGTCCTGCTGCTACGACGCTGTCACCCTGGGGCCAACGTGCGGCTGAGAATCGCTTAGCGCTCAGTTATCCCACAGATGACGGCGCGTGGTGAGGCCAGTTAGGGGAGGCTCCCTCGGCCGGATCTGACCGCATGCGGTGTGGCCATGGCTGAAGGTGCAGTACTGTGCAAACGTCTTAGGCAGGCAAAGATAATGATGTTTAGACTATCTTCTTGTTGGTGTAAAACTATGATATTATGCCTGTCAAAGTGTGTCAGCTTAGCTGTTTCAGAACCTCTGCTAAAATCATCCTAGCATTTGCAGCGACCGTCCAGCGCAGCCATGTATTTTTTGACTTGGCCACTAGCACACCTCATACAGCTGGTCAATCTGTCACGGACTTTTTAAACCAATATATTTAATCATTTAATTGAGCTGTTGGTGAAATTTAACAAAATCATGGAACGGCTGAGGTGCCCCTGAGGAGAAGTTT